>NC_083277.1:105220323-105451489 GCF_963506605.1 Zootoca vivipara
GGGAATTGTAGTCCAAAACATCCGGAGGGCCGAAGTTTGGGGATGCCAGCTCTAGTTCATGACATTCTGTGTCACCAAGCTTTTTGGGCCAGTGAGCATATTTAGAATT
Source organism: Zootoca vivipara (assembly GCF_963506605.1). Lineage (NCBI taxonomy): Eukaryota > Metazoa > Chordata > Lepidosauria > Squamata > Lacertidae > Zootoca > Zootoca vivipara. Next base: position 105,220,433 of record NC_083277.1, read on the forward strand.
TTGCAAAATGGGTGTTGTTGTTGTTTTTAAATAGTTTAGAATGTTTAGCTGCTGTTCAAAAACATTACAAGCAACACCCATTTCCCCATAAACTTATTAGGATGACTTATACATATTCTCTTCAAGTAGCTTAGCTTGATCTTCAATGTAACTCCAATGTCAAGCTAACTTTGTAATCCCTAACATTAGAATGAGGTCTATAATTAATGTATATCTGCATTTTCAATACTAACCTAGTAGCTAATATCAATGATGATATTCTTTTAACTACGGATATTTGTTATATGGCAGTAAACAAAACAGCAACATACAATAATGTTGCTTGTTTTCTATCCTTCACAAATCTCCCATCAGACAAAACATGTTTACCAGCTTCCGTATCCTGTCGAGGACCAGGTCAATGATCTCCTTGCCAATGGTGTAGTGGCCTCTGGCATAATTGTTGGCTGCATCTTCCTTGCCAGTGATGAGCTGTTCGGGGTGGAAGAGCTGGCGGTAGGTGCCAGTGCGCACCTCATCTGCGGAGAGAAGCAATTGGAAGCATCAAGACACCTAGCATCCCCTCCTGTAGACACCAACATAGCTAGAAAGCTATTAGAAGTGCCTTGTTTGCTCACCAATCACAGTTGGCTCCAAGTCCACAAAGACTGCCCTGGGGACGTGCTTCCCAGCTCCCGTCTCACTGAAGAACGTGTTGAAGGAGTCGTCTCCTCCCCCAATGGTCTTGTCACTGGGCATCTGTCCATCAGGCTGGATGCCGTGCTCCAGACAGTAGAGCTCCCAGCAGGCATTGCCAATCTGGACTCCGGCTTGGCCAACGTGGATGGAGATGCACTCACGCTAAAGGTGAAGAAACAGCACATATATGTATTAATTGGGATTTGGTTTTGGGTGCTCTTTTTTAAAATAATCCTGCTATTTAGGATTCCGCTCATAAGCTACAGCTGTAATCGCTAGCCCTGTCAACTGGACATTGATAGAAGAAACGCAGGCAACCAGTTTTGTGGCAGATGCTTACAAGGTGAAAAGCAAAGGTGAGCGAATGACAAAGCCAAAAATTGTGTTAAAGAAGAATGGCAACTTCAGCTGACAAGAGTATGCGCAGCTTGCAGTCTTAACATACAGAATAAGAGAACAAGAAGAACAAAACGTCTAGAGAAGATTGGAAAGCGTTTATTGAATACACGGGGGGGTATATTGTGTACACTTGAAAACGTTGCCAGCATTAAGATAGATTCAACAGTGTAAATAAGTTTTGATGGATGCAATAATGGAATACCAATATATCAATATACACTTTATTCGACCGATAGTCAGAACAAAAACATTTCTCAATACAAAGATAAACATATAAAACTGAAGGCATCAGGGGGATACATAAAAATATAAAAATATAAAACTGAAGACATCAGCGGGATACATAAATGGGGTATGACCGCACTACTAAACCTCCTACAGGTAACCCACATCAAGACATTCGATTATACGTTTCCGACACCTGAGCGCCAGGAAGAGGAATTTAGCCACAGTGGGCTTGTTTAGCAAATATGCTGCCTGCCGTTCTCTTAGTCGGGAACTAAACTGAGATAAATACGGGGCTATAAGACATTGCCTTAAATCATTATAAAAGGGACAACTCAGTAGAATGTGTTCTGTAGATTCTACCTCACTCAAGGCACAATGGCACATTCTCTGACCGTATGGGACTCCTCCAAATCTTCCCCTCAAAACCGCCGAATCAAGGACATTCAGTCTAGCTGCAGTAAGTAGTCTGCGGTATCAATAATGGAATACTGAATGGTTTAATTTATATAAAATATGCAGGGATTTATGTTACGCAAAATGAACCATGGAAAGAAGAAGGGAAGTCACTGGTATTTTAAGGATGTTTAAATGAGTATTTTAAATTGTAAAACAGAGAATTTAATAAAAGTTATTTATGTATAAAAAAGCCAAAAATTATGTAGCAGGTCCATTGTTCAAAAAACACTGTTCAAATGGGAGCTAAAAAACAGTGTGAGAGACCCACCTTACTCCCCCTGAAGAGAATCCAGTGTAACTTAAAAGATCTAGTAGCATACCTGTTAATTAGGCAAGGATGCCACACCCAGCCTATTGTTCCTTGAATACTATGAATCTCAGTGAATTCACTATCCATCTTTCTCTTTGTTGTTCATGGAGACTTATTTTCCAAGAAGGCTCAACCTTGCATGTCACATAGCAGATGCCTGAATTTTCAGAAGACCCAAGTCCTTTGAACCCTTGGATTTTATCTTCAGTCTTTCCCTCCCTCCACTTTGCAAGCACAATGTGCTCAATCCCAGGTATTGTCTCCATTGCTGCCTGTCAGGGACATTTAGTCATTTGAGGAGATATATTCCTTAGCCCATAGGGAACACCAAGACATGCCACACCCTGTCCAGGAATACTGTACTGGGTATTCTTCTGCATTAGGTACACACATTCCAGTCAATTATTTTTGCTGACTGCGCCCACGCTGACTGCTGGAGCCTGCATTCTGTGATGGATTAACACAGCCGAGTCTATTTCCAGCATGATCTCATTATACCGTTTTGCCAATTTTCCCTTCTCTGACCTAGGCTGAGAACATGCTTGGGAATGAAATAAATCAATGGGGGTGGCTGGACCAGAAGACAAACCTTCTATCTCCTGCCAAAGAGGGCATGTTGCTGTCTGTTCTTCCCATGAAAATTGACAGTGTGTGTGTGTGTTTAAGTCCCAGTATCTTTTTACTATATTGGGAAGTTTATGGGGCAGTTAAAGAGTCGTTCCAGAGCAGAAAATGTATAGATGAAAGCTATCTGCAACAGAACGGCGAGGGTACTTGTCGAAAACGGCAACCGATGCAGTTAAGCCGCCCTGGCTGCTGCAGCATTATTGTCTCTCTCAATGATTATTCTGGTCACATCTGCCAGAGGAGCCACCCTCTTTGTCTGCTGTCTCAGCCATCGCCGCCTGCCTTCAGACCAATCTGTGGGCTGGGAGGGGGAGGGAAGGATCTGCCACTTAAACCGACGTGATTCTCGGTGGGTCCCCAGCCCTGCCCTCCCCACCCCTTCTTCCCGACTGCTCCCCATCCTTAACACAGATTCCTTGCTAACAATGCTGCTCTTTATGCGGAATCTCTTGGAGCGGTGCAAGGGCGTGGCTTCTGCCAAGATGATCCCCTCTCTGCTCACAAGAAATCGGCAGAGCTGACAACTGAACTGGTGGAGATTTCCCCCCAGCCTACGCATGCCTCTACTCAGAAGCAAGCTCCCCTGGCTCTAGTGCATAGCTGTCAAGTTTTCCCTTTTCTCGCGAGGAAGCCTATTCAGCATAAGGGAATATCCCTTTTAAAAAGGGAGAACTCGACAGCTATGCTCTAGTGGCATTTGCTCCTAGAGCGTAGGATTGCCGCAGAAGACAGTAAAGCTTCGGTATAAGCCGCCGCCGGCCCCTAGGACCCACCACAGCTACACGGGTGCTAACTTTCGTCCCCTTGCGGAATCACTAGTGACACAGAAATCAATCACACGGAGTATTTTATTTCAGACGGAAACCAATTCCTTTTGTTTGCTACTGAAACACGTTTACTTCCAAGGGGGGTGGGGGTGGAATCCTGAAACTTCAACCCCATAACATTTGCAGAGGCGTAGCGTGGGCGGGCAGGGGGGTCCGTGGCCCCACATTTTTGAAGGGGCGCAATCAGGTGCCCCCCCAACGGGCACAGAGCCCTGGTAGCTGAGGCGTGGCGGCAGGCGGGTTGGTCTAGCGGGCAGGCGCGCTCCACCCACCCCAGCTGCCCAGTCCACCAGGGGGCACAACACTTGCCCTACCCCCGGGTGCCTGCAACCCATGCTATGCCTCTGCATTTAGTACGCGTTGTTTGTTTGGATTCTTTTTTAAAATTTTATAATCACTGATAACCCCCAGTCTAATCAGGTTTACATCCTGTGAAATAACCCATCCCACTTCCTTCCGAGTCAGGAGAGCAGCCTTTAATTGCAGATGGCTCCATTTGCGCCCCTGCATTCGGGATAAAGCACAGGCTTGCTTGGGGCTGGTACCGCTGCTTCCCCGCTGACATTGCCTCCTCCTCCCTCCCTCCTATGCGCATCCGCAGCTGGGAAGGGCTGGAGATGGAGACGCAAGCCCGCAGCCAGCGCTACGCAGGCAGGAAGCCACGCTTGCCTCGCCTTTCCCAACCAAGGGGAAGCCATTGCGTCAGGCTTCGCAGATGCACTGCTGCCGCCGCTTTGGAAAACAACAGCTGGTCCTTTTTTATTTTTTTGCAGAGGGGAAGGGAGGAGGAGGAACCAGTAGCCTCAGGAAGGCTCTCTGCATTTCCACAGCTCGGCAGCAGCGAGCCGGTGGAAGAAAAAGAGCCGCCGCAGAGGCGCAGGGACAAAGCATGCCCAGAAGAGCCAAGAGAAAGATGGGGGAGAAAGCAGAACTGCCTTGGGGCGGGCAAGGAGAAATGCTGCCAGGATTGCCTGTGGTTTGTCCCACCACCCACCCCTCCTCTGAAACCCCCCGCAGCCGAGAGGCGCTGGCGCTTACCATATTTGCCTCTTGGTTGCCGAGCTTCGAGAAATCAAACGGGAGCCGAGGAGGGTGTTGCTTTCTTACAGCGCGACTCTTAGGAGGTCGATGTAAGAGAACCTGTAGCATACAGGGCAACGCGGCTCCCTATATACAACCTCGTCACCATGGGGACGGGCGAAGGCTTTTTGCGGTTGGTCGAGACACCCCCAATCTGCCTGGAGAAACCAGGGGAGGAGAAAAGCCATTGGCTCAGGGCGCATAGGATGAGGTAATCTCTCCACACACCCCGCCTCTCCTCAGCATCCAAAGCCGGCTCGCATCCTCCAGACAAAGAGACTAAACAGAAGAACAGCTACTCTCTTCCATGCGCCATAGCGCGCGAGGAGGGGCGGGCGGGGGGGGGGGTGCAGTACCAGAGGAGCACCTGAATTTTGCATGATTTTAAACATTTTTAAGTACTGCCCTCTCCCCGCTCAGGACGGTGCAGCCCAAAATGTCAATCCTGCATTGACATGCAAAGAAATAATGTTGCCACGGGAGTTGCGCATTTCTGCAAAATCAAGGGCAACAGCAGCAGGTCTCTGGGCTGAGATTCCAATAATAATAATAATAATAATAATAAGTACTGTATTTTATTTTATTTTTTAAAGAGAGGTCTGGGCAACTGGCGATTGCTTTCATTTGATGAGCACAGAAGATTTAATACTTTAAAAAATAATAATAATCTTTTATTAGATATCATTAAGATGGAGGAAACTTGGGACTTAGTGGGGCCACAGCGGTGCTGACGAGCAGGCAAAAATGTTAGGGGTCAGCAGAATTAGGCATTCAAGGAAAAAGCTGCAGAAGGCGGCTCTCTACGCCCAATTGTGCATTCGGCTGCTGCCTTACGCTGCAGACCTGCTGTAAAAGCGACTTGGTTGCAAACCTGCCGTGTCACACAGATGCCCTGGGCAAATTACGCAGCGAGCTGGGGAGAGGGACGCAGCCAGCGCCCAATGGGAATCTGAGGCTGACGTGGAAAGAAGTCTGGGATCGTGTCCCTGTCCCTCCCAGTCTACTATAGAGTGAGACGCGCGTGGGTGGTGGGGGAGCCTTCGCCAAGGATAAAGCGCCGCAGGCAGCTTCTGGGGTGGAGGTTTATTTCCTACCAGGGGACGATCTGAACCCAGAGCTTGAAAAGAAAGGGGCTGAGGGTGGGCCCGGTGGGGATAAAAAATGATAAACTGAAGTGTTTTTTGTAACTCGGGAAAGGAAGGAGAGAGAAACCCAGAGCTAAGCCCAGGTCAGGCGGCAAAGCCTTAAGCGCAAGAAAAAAACAAAACTGCCGCCTTCCTCCTCTTCACCTCCATCGCTCCCGGCTTCCTTTCTGCAGCCAAGAAGGGCGAAGGAAGGCGGGTGGGGGCGCGCGCCCTCCTGTAGGGAAGGCCATCGGAGCATTTGTTCAAACGCCCCAAGGCTGGGTGTGGCTTTTTGTCTGGGGAAGAACTAGAAGCAACGGGGAGGGGACGCGGGAGAAGGAGGAGTAACTATCACATTCTCCGTCGATCCGGATCATGCCGGACAAGGGCTCGCAGTTAACGATCTTTCCCGGCTCTTCAGCCGCTTCTCGTCCATCCACGCCCTCCTCCCTTGCTAGTCTGGCAAGATAGACGGCGGGTGGCGGGGAAGGGCGCGCAGAAGAGAGAGAGAGAGAGACAGCTGCTTGCAGGTGGAGTCGGAGGCAGGCAGCCAGGCAGCCAGGCTGCCCCCCCCCGCAAACCAGATAGAAGATGAAAATCCACGTTGTATCCCCCCGCCCTCTTCAAGCCAAGATCCCGCATCTTTTACTTATTTTCTATGTTATATAAATGTGCTACCCCCCCCAAAAAAAGTTGGTTGGATTGCGCTCCCTCGACCTCTCCAGCGGATGCTCAGATGATCTTCCTCCGACCTCTATTTCAGAACCATGCCCGTTTGATTGAAACCTTTGAGTGGCAGGCCTGATTCCCTGACACTGACTTGCAGAGAGACAGCTCCCCACCCCGCCTCCCCAAATATAGCTTCCTTCTGACAATAAATATTTTGATGGAAAAAGCAGTAGCTCCTGTTGAGACAAATTTTAATGCACAATTACTAGCTGGCCCTCAGATCCACTGCTGAGTTTCCTGAGCGTGGACGATGCGTTTTACTCTGCCCCAAACTTCAACCGTACAGTTTGGTATTCCGCGGTTTGGGATCTATAAGCAGATCATTTTCTTTTAGTGGTTCTTGAAAGCCAGTAGCTAATTCATTTCCATTAGGTTGCTTTTACAAGTGGCACAGCCTGCAGGAGTGCGCCTAGGGAGAATTATTCATTTATTTATTGTAATCATGAAGATGCTGTGATAGGGAAGCAGACTGGATTTCTAGCTGTCACGTTGTTTTTAAAGGCGCAGGGGAGCCCCGCCCCAAACAAAAGCTGTAACCTAATGTCACTTTAAGAAAGGCACGGACGGACGTCATAAATAGTTCTATAACCACATTCTGTAATTGCTCCAAATGATGGAGCTGGCTCCTTTTACTTTGTTTATTTTAAAAAATCTGGACTGCAGGCATAAATCTGGGATTTATGGAACACTGAAATAGCAAAGTATATTATAGCAAACAAGCAAGGAAAGGGTAGTTATAGCTTTGTCACTAGAATATGGTAAAGCCCTAATACAGAGCACAGGAACATCATTATTGCTATTCCTCCTTTTGGAGTTTTTCTTGTTCCATGAGGACTAGAAAAGCTCTCTCTCTCTTTTAAAAAATGGAGATTGTGCTAATGTTCAGCAAGTGAAAGGGGCGGGGGAGAGACTTCATTAGGCAAGGCCTTCTTGCACCTGCCTTGCCCCACCCCCCAGCCCTGGGAGTCCTCCTAAGGGAGCTGGTCCTGGAGGAAGAGCTGTGAGGGGTGAGACTTCATCAGGCAAGGCCTTTTTCCACTTGCCTTGCCCCACTCTCCAGTCTCTGCTTCTCAATTTGTATTGTATTGTATTATTTTATGCAATGTGACTTGCCGTTTTATTGATTATGGTTTAGAATTTATTATTGTTGTTAAGAGTGGATTTCTGTTTAATTTTTATATGTTGAAATTTCATATTCTATGAATACTGGTATTACTTTCTTTGATATAAGTTGCTTATTTTAAAGTTATGTTTTATTGTCACATTTTTGTATTGGATTAGAATGTTATAAGGTGTACATTCTTTGATTCTTCAGCTTGTAAACCGCCTTGGGTATTGTAAAGTAGAAAGTTACAGGTAGGTAAGCCGTGTTGGTCTGACGTAGTCGAAACAAAATAAAAAATTTCCTTCCAGTAGCACCTTAGAGACCAACTAAGTTTGTCATTGGTATGAGCTTTTGTGTGCATGCAGTATCTGAAGAAGTGTGCATGCACACGAAAGCTCATACCTATGACAAACTTAGTTGGTCTCTAAGGTGCTACTGGAAGGAATTTTTTTTATTTTGTAAAGTAGAAAGACGGTATACAAATTAAAAGTAATGATGATAAGGGAAAGAAGCCTATCCCAGATGGAAAAAAAGTGAGCTAACTTGCAGCACAGACAAGTGCTCCAGAGACGCTAAAACATAGCGGTCATAAAAAAAAGAGAAAAAGAAATCTTATCAATTTGCTGGGGTTTCTTAATAATAATTTTTAAAAAGCCCAACTATTTCCTAACATGTTTAAGAAGTTCATGAGCAAATAATAATGCAATTTATTTATTTTTTAAAGAAGCTCAAGGGGTTTAGTAACAAAGCAAGTGTACCTACAGAGACTTCATTAGCAGTAGTGGGCTGTCGCCTGGTGCCAGGTGAGCATCAATATTTTACTCCACCTGACCTGCCCCCTGCTAAGAACTGCCAACTAATAAATGAAATGGAAAAAGGATGGGAGGGGGCATGATTTTGGGGTTATGTATGATTTCTTTACATTAGTAAATCTAGGGGGTTTGCATCTGGGGAGTAATTGGGATAGGCACATTTCAGCTTCACTGGGGGACAAGCAGAATGAAGAATGCTCTTTCTATGCATTATATACAGTACAGTGGAACCTCGGTTTATGAACACCTCGGTTTATGAATTTTCGGTTTATGAACACCGTGGACCCATCTGGAACGGATTAATTCATTTTCCATTACTTTCAATGGGAAAGTTTGCTTCAGTTTATGAACGCTTACTCTGCGGACCGTCTGGAACGGATTAATTCACTTTCCATTACTTTCAATGGGAAAGTTTGCTTCAGTTTATGAACGCTTACTCTGCGGACCGTCTGGAACGGATTAATTCACTTTCCATTACTTTCAATGGGAAAGTTTGCTTCAGTTTATGAACGCTTACTCTGCGGACCGTCTGGAACGGATTAATTCACTTTCCATTACTTTCAATGGGAAAGTTTGCTTCAGTTTATGAACGCTTACTCTGCGGACCGTCTGGAACGGATTAATTCACTTTCCATTACTTTCAATGGGAAAGTTTGCTTCAGTTTATGAACGCTTCAGTTTATGAACAGACTTCCGGAACCAATTGTGTTCATAAACCAAGGTACCACTGTACTGTAATAAGATTCTGAGCTCAGCTTTAGCCAGACACAGCAAAGTTTGCCTTCCCCTGCAGTTCATTGAGACACATATTGCTCACTTGCAATACTGTATCTCTCTTCCTGGATGATGATCAGTACTTTCTGAGCAGGGCTATTTCGTGCCTATTCCTTACCTCGTGGGGGGAAGGTGATGCCAGGAAACTCGATTCTCTGTATGGTCTAGTTCTCAGGGTCATTTTACTCTGGTTTGTGCAATGGCTTTTCAGTGCATCTGTGACAATAGGAACCAGGCTTGAAATGAGATCCAGTTGAACGCTAGCCAAAAATGCTACAACACAGGAAATGATTCTTGTTCTACTGGGGTTTTCTTTTCCTGGTCTACTTACAAACTGATTTCTTTTTTTAAAAATCTCATTAGTGGCTTTAATTGTTATCATACTAATTGCTGTGGCTTTGCTAAGGAGACAATCCAAATGCTCACAAATGATGAGCGTACAGTGGTACCTTGGTTCTCAAATGGCTTGGCTCCTGAACAAATCGGCTCCCAGATGCCGCAAACCCAGAAGTAAGTGTTCCAGTTTGTGAATATTTTTCAGAAGCTCCTGCAGCCAATTGGAAGCGGCACCTTGGTTTTCGAACGGTTTCGGGAGTCGAACAGACTCCTGGAATGGAGTAAGTTTGAGAACCAGGCTACCACTGTACTTGCACCAATCACAGTGGCAGATGAATCAAGTTTAGGTTCCTGGATTTATCTAAAAAAGCTTTCTGGGAGACAAAAATTTAGCAAGGAAAACATTTCCCATTACTTCATGGCTTTTATATGCTTGTCTTCTTACAACACTTCTTTTGATCTCAGCTTTTTGACTCAGCTAACCTAGGCAAGTTTCTGACTCGACAGCTCAGACGAGTTTCTCCTGGCAGTGAGCTTCGGAGACTGATAAATAGAGCTCTCTCAACCCAAGCCCTGGCACATCCTAGTCAACATGGAAATAAAGAGCAGGTCAATGGAATAGAAAATAGAGATGGGGCACCAAAGTGCTGCTGTAGATCAGTGAGAAGAGAATCTGCTTTGCTTCCAGAAAGACCCAGGTTCAATCCCTGGCCCCTCCAGGTAGGATGGGAAAAAAATTATGGTGGTATTTGACTAAGTCCTACTCCAAGTCAGGGTCGTTAATTTCAGGGAGGGAAAGGCAAAGTGGGTGGCGCTGTGGTCTAAACCACTGAGCCTCTTGGGCTTGCCGATCAGAAGGTCAGGGGTTTGAATCCCTGCAATGGAGTGAGCTCCTGTAGCTCTGTCCCAGCTCCTGCCAACCTAGCAGTTCGAAAGCACGCCTGCGCAAGTAGATAAACAGGTACCACTGTGGTGGGAAGGTAAACGGCATTTCTGTGCGCTGTGGTTTTTGTCATGGTGTCCTGTTGCACCAGTAGCGGTTTAGTCATGCTGGCCACATGACTCGGAAAGCTGTCTGTGGACAAACGCTGGCTGCCTCGGCCTGAAAGCGAGATGAGTGCCGCAACCTCATAGTCACCTTTGACTGGACTTAACCATCCAGAAGTCCTTTACCTATATTAATTTCAATGGGTCTGCTCTGAGTAGGATTGGTGTTGAACATCACCAATGAACTCTAGAAATATGCTGCAAGTCAGTACAGTACAGTGGTACCTCGGGTTGAGTACACAATCCGTTCCGGGGTGCCGCTCACACCCCGAAAAGTACTCAACCCGAGCGGCACTTTAGCACATGCACGAAGCGCTGATAGAGTGCTTCTGCGCATGCGCGCAGCACGCAGAATGCTTCTGTGCATGCGTGAAGCGTGCAGAACGCTTCTGCGAATGCACGTGCGGTGGAACCCGGAAGTAAACACTTCTGGGTCTGCCGAGTACTTAACTTGAAAGTACGCAACCTGCAGCGAAAGGAACCCGAGGTATGACTGTACTGAGCAAGATGCTCCCATGATCTGCTTTGGTACGCGCTGTACAATCTCTCCACTCAAGATTTTAATAAACAAAGGAAGTCAGTAAATAGGCATAGGAAGTGACAGCTCACCCATACTTCGTGTGTCATGTTCCTTCCCTTCCCTCACATCACTAGAGCAGGCCACCATAAAGCAGCAGAAAACCCTGGCCAGAGGACAATGTCAAATGCTGCTTAATATTATTCCTCCCATGCGCAGACTGCCATGCCTCATCCCTCTGTAGGCCTGTTTCTTTCAGCCAGCCACTCAAACTCTGCGCATGAAGCTTATCAGCAAGGAGAGACAACAAAGGAGAGTCTTATAGCACTTGATAGCCTACCACATTTATTGTAGCATAAGCTCTCCATCTAGTTCATCATATTTGGAGGCTAATGGGCTGTCCTTGTGGACCATCGCATTTCCCAGGAGGTGACGGCCAGAGTGCACTCACATCAAATTAGCAGGTAACCATGGAGGGAGCCCTAGTGTCGTCGTTTGCTTTTGAGAGACAGTCACCCATGTCAGCCCATCTTTCTAGTGCAGCTGAGATCCTAGTGGCTCCCATAAGAGGCAGGACAAAGCAGACCGCTGCTTCCTAAGAACTCACCTCTCTTTGTTTTCAGGACTTTCCCCTGTTCGGTTCATTCAGGCTGCGCTTTTTCGTCCTTTGCTGCTTGGAAGCAAAGAACTACCCTTCCGTGGAAATGAATCCCGCCCGTTCCATTTGTGGATTGATTCCAGGACTCAGTTCCAGCTGGGACCCCCAAGCCAGGTGCACCCAGCCCCTCTCAGTTCTCCTCTTGTTGCTGCCCCCACCCGGAGGTCCAAAGATCTCTCAACCATATGGTCAAATATGAGCTTGAGCAGCTCATCCCTGCTTAGGATCAACATAGGTCACAGCGGTCCTCCCGGAAATAGAAGCCAAAAGGAGGTCAATCCTAGGGCCTACTAGGCTTTGATGCCAATTCCCAAACTACAGCTGCCCCCCCCCTCAACTGTGCAGGGGGTCTGTGGCTGCCTTCAGTTCCACTTAAAATCCAATTGACCAATTGGGAGCTTATAATTTGCCATGTGTGCTGTGAATTTGCTAGCGTAGTTGTGCTGTTCCCTGTGCTGATATTCGGTGACTTGATGCTCATTTTTCCTTCTGAATTGTGAAACACACAGATTTTGACACACACACACACACACACACACACACACACACAGAGTGCAAGGATTTGAAAACCCTACAGCAGGGGTGTCCAACTCCCAAGAGACTGTGATCTACTCACAGAGTGATCTACCCCCCCTTTTGGGGTTCAGGTCAAAGTTGTTGAGTTTTTTCAGGGAGGAGGTAAAATGTTGAGCTTTTTTTTTTAAGGGGAGCCACAGTTGTTCAGCATCTTTGAGGGGAGCCAATGATCTACCAGTGATCTACCACAGACGTCCAGTGATCTACCAGTAGATCACGATCTACCTGTTGGACATGCCTGCCCTACAGAACTGACCCAAAAGGCTGCAGTTTGGCCGGGGGGGGGGATCAGGTGAGAAAAAATGCAGTGTATTATGATTTGAAATGATCAACACATCATATTTTACTAGAGTAGTGATATTGAGGAAAGTCACAACAGACTTATTATAGTATTTGAAATTTTAGACCAAATAAACAGCACCCTGGAAAGAGACAGACTTTCAGTACAGTGGCTGCCGAGCTCAACCATTTGCAATATTTCATATGGGTTTTGGATCTTGTGCTTTTCATCCTGCACTTTAATGCTTTCCTCAGTTTGGGATTCCCCAGCTACAACCTTGATTCTGATTGTTTGACACAAAGGGTGGCGGGTCGCAAACCTGACCTTGCTTGACCTTGCTGGTCCTTGGCTTGCCCCCACCTCTTCCTGTGCAGCCATTCCCTTGTCATGGTAGATGGGATAGGTGACAGTCTTCTTGTGATTTGATCCACTTGTGAGACCAAAGGACGGGTTGCAAAGAAGCAGTTCTTTCCTGAGGTCGGCGCTCTTGTGACTGAAGTGTGCTTCTGCTACTCTGAAAAAGGCGTTGTCTTTTTATGTTGTGAACCATCCTGAGATCTGTGGATGAAGGGCCGTATACAAAATTATAAAAAGGAGAGAAGGAGGCCATGCAAAACATTTCATCCCCCCCCCCACCGCATAGCCTCCTGAATGCTTTACTTCTTCTTCAGGGTCTGGAGAGCATTGGTTTTTGGAAGACATCCGAAGGCAGTCCTGTTTAGGGAAGTTTTTAATGTTTGATGTTTTATTGTGCTTTTAATTGTGTTGGGAGTCGCCCAGAGTGGGTGGGGTATAAATAAATATAATTAATAATACTGCTCCGGAGAGTCAAAAATTGGCAAACGACCTGAATCAGTTTTATAGCAAAGTCAAGCATTATCATAGTTCTAGTTACAGGTAGGTAGCTGTGTTGGTCTGAGTCGAAACAAAATAAAAAAATTCCTTCAGTAGCACCTTAAAGACCAACTAAGTTTTTATTTTGGTATGAGCTTTCGTGTGCATGCACACTTATCTGATGAAGTGTGCATGCACACGAAAGCTCATACCAAAATAAAAACTTAGTTGGTCTTTAAGGTGCTACTGAAGGAATTTTTTTATCAAGCATTATCAACTAGAGCAATTCACTCGGCGCCAGAGGCACCAACAGCCACGTCAACCTGTTCTGAAGTCACTACAGGGACAGAAGGCAAAAGCTCCAGGCGCAGTCGGAGTGGCTCCTCTTTGCTTGAAATAGTGTTCTGCACACTCCGATCCTCACACAGATATTTAACAGATCTTTTGTATAAAGTACGTTTACATTGTAAAATTAGCCAAAGCAAATTCCAAGTATGTAAGTACTTGGCGAATAAATTTCTATTCAATAATAATAATAATAATAATAATAATAATAATATAATAAATAATTAAAGCTTAGCTCTGAACCCTTGCTCTGTAACAGCTTCCTGCAGACAAAGAGCTGAGGGAGATCTGGAAGCCTTCCTTCCTTCCTTCCTTGCCCCTAGCAAACTTAGAAAGCCTTTAGCTAGCAATTCGTACTACACAGGATGCTGAGTAGTAGGAGATGCAGTGGGTTGCCAGTAACATCAGGACTAAACTACCGTAAAAAAGGTCTCTTCCAAATGCAGCAGAGACGATCAATAAGCTGCTCTCAGGAGGAGCAGGCCTTGCTTGCTTGAGAATAAAAACCAATGCCTTTGCATCCCCAGGGCAAGCAAGAGGCTCGGAGATGCTTACAGCCTAATTATGTATGTAAGACGGCCCCTTGCGCTGCTAGGCAACGAGCTGTTCGGTTGCTAGGAGACGGAACAGGAACCCTGGTGGCATTTGGTATCCCCTTTTTCACCTTGCAAGTCATCAGAGCTGTGCCTTTGGGAGTCGCTGTGCTGTGCCTTGAATGTGTGCGACAGCAGCAGTGGCCAGGAGACAGGGAGCAGGAACAACACAGCAGAGAGTTGCCTTGCCTACTTTTTGGTTGCTAGGAATCTCCTGTGTCTTGGCCTCCCACTCTCCCTGCCGCCAGACATTGCTGCAATACACACCGTATACTTAAAAGCACATTTTAAATCACCCCTCCAGCAAGAATCCTGGGAAGTGTAGTTCACCCACCACGGAGCTACAAATCCCAGCACCCTTAACAAACTATAGTTGCCAGGATTCCTGACGTGTGCATGCTTTAAATGGCTCTGCGAAGGGTCCTCTTCATCCTCCTCCTTTCTCTGATGAAGGAGGGGCGAAGAGCAATCACGAAGATGCCAACACTTCGCTTCATCGTTTGGTTTGGGATTTTGACTGCAAAGAAAAAAAGAGGGATGGGATAAAAAAAGGAGATGAAGCCTGCTGTCAAAGAGAAACTCTAGGCTGCAATTTGCAGGATCCACATTATGCAATAACTGGGCTGTACGATTTGACGAGGATTGCCGACATAGAAGCAGAAGCATGAAATGTGGCTCAAACGTCTAATTTTTCAGCAGGGCCAAATGCAATCAGGCTTTATTTGGCGTTTTGCAAAACAGCGGCTCAAATCATTTATTGAGATATCAAGGGAGTAATCTTCATGTAATACTCTTAATACTTGTAGTAAGAAATAGAATACCGTACCACAGTTTCTTGTAATGGCTAGAGCAGGGGTAGGCAACCTAAGGCCCGGGGGCTGGATGCAGCCCAATCGCCTTCTCAATCCAGCCCACGGACGGTCCAGGAATCAGCATGTTTTTACATGAGTAGAATGTGTCCTTTTATTTAAAATGCATCTCTGGGTTATTTGTGGGGCATAGGAATTCGTTCAAACCCTTCCCACCCCCATATATAGTCCGGCCCACCACATGGTCTGAGGGACAGTGGACCGACTCACGGCTGAAAAAGGTTGCTGACCCCTGGGCTAGAGTGCTGGACTAGGTGACTAGGGTTCAAGTTCCCAAGCAGTCACGAAGCTCACTGGCTGACCTGGGGCCAGTCCTTTCTTTCAGCCTAACTAACATACCTTGCTGGGTTGTTGTGAGAATAAAATGGAAATGTGTCCATGCAATAACCTTTGCCAGAAGTGAGGGGCCTGTCTAGATGTCCCTGGCCCACATTTCACCATTGAAAATTATACAATTATACCAATCCTGGCCCAACTGCACTGGCTGCCAATCAGTTTCCAGGCCCAATTCAAAGTGTTGGGTTTGTCCTATAAAGCCTTAAATGGCTCAGGACCGCCTCTCCCCATAGGAACCAAGCTGGACCCTGCAATCATCATCTGAGGCCCTTCTTCATGTGCCCCCTCCACGAGAGGTCTGGAGAGCAGCATAATGAGAAAAGGCCTTTTCTGTGGTGGCTCCCCGTCTGTGCAGTGCTCTCCCCAGGGAGTCTTGCCTAGTGCCATCATTAGGCAACAGGCAAAAACTTTCCACTGTAACCAGGCCTTTAGCCTTTAACTATCTGTGGCCTTTTAGAAGTGAGTGAGATGTTTTTTAATGTATTTCTCTTTCCTCTTGGTTTTTAATGTATTTAGGTGAGGTTTATTGTCTGTCTGTTTGGTTTTAAGTTGCTTTTGGTTGCCGTGGGCAGGATAAAGCAACTGTCCAGTTGTTGTTGTTTCACATAATCCCTAACAACAGGCTGTGCTGGATAGGATTGATGGTAGTTGGAGTTCAACAACGTGTGTGTGTGTGTGTGTGTGTGTGGTTTTCTGTTTTACAATTTAAAGCACTCATTTTTACATCCTTAAGATACCAAAGATTCCCTTCTTCTCTTTCCATGGTTCATTTTGCATATCATAAATCCCTCCGTATTTTACAAAAAACTATACCATTCAGTATTCCATAATTGCATCCATCAAAATTTATTTACACTGTTGAATTGATCTTAATGTTGCCAGCGTTTAGAACTGTACACAGTTATTCCCCATATGTTCAATAAATGTTTTCCAATCTTCTCTAAACGTATGTTCTTCTTGTTCTCTTATTCTCTATGTTAAGCCTGCAACTTAAGTTGCCATTCTTCTTTAGTTGGGCCCTCGCTCGTTTTCCATTTTGGGGCTAACAAAACACGGGCCGCGGTAGTGGCATACATAAAGAACCTTTTTCGACATCTGGGAATTTCAGTCTGAATTACCCCCAACAGAAAGGACTCTGGGTTTTTTGGGAAAGTACTTTTAAACATTTTTTTTCAATTCATTGTGGATCATTTCCCAATACTCTTTTAGCCTTTGACAGGTCCAAGTTCAACATCTGTTCCTCACCTATGCAGTTTTGACTATCTTTACATTTTCCTGGAATGATCAATTCTAGAAAATAGCTTCCCAGCTTTTCAGATGAAGCCCCCCACTACCTAAATGTGATAGCAGAAATTCAGTTTTGTAAACACCCTGTGCTCATTGTGCTTTGTGTCCTCTATACTAGATGTATCCAGATATTGAAAGTCATAGAGAATCTTTGCTATTTCAAAACCCCAAGCCAACCGATGCTGGAGGATATGTTGATTTTCAATCAGACCAGTGGCACTAATCTTGACATAGGCATTAATCTATTTGTCAGGATGATCAATGCAGTCAGCAAGAATGCGCAGCAGCTTCTGTGAACCAGAAACAAGTCTTGTAGGGCTGTTTGTGGATGCTTGATTCTCTGCGCTGAGGAACATCATGTCACAAGGATATACATTAAGCTAACATGTCGTTTGTGGTCCAACACACACAAAAATAATTATATTAGGTATTAAAGTGAGTGCTATACAAATATATGTGTTGTGCATGATTGCAGTGTAAATACAGAAAGCAGTTGCATCTTACGCCATTCCATTTTGCTCAGCTTTTGAATCCAAACAATGGATTGCAAAAGCAATGTTGGCACCAAGGCTCATGTTTCAGTAGCAACGACACCAGCCTTCAAAGGCACCAGCCTTTAAGTGCAATTTAAGCTCACCTAGTTACTTGGCACAAACGGTTATAAGCGGGGAAATACTGACTTTGGAGCAGAAACATGAACTTTGGGTCGAATCTACTGCTTATACTGTGCTTATCAAAAAACCCTCGCCATCTGGCCTTGTTTGACAATGGCGTGCTTTTTCTAAAATGGTCATTCAGTTGATGCATAGATTTTTATTAAGGTACCAGTAGTATACCACTTGATTAAATTGTATAGTGTTTGTAAACCCGTCCTTGATATGCATGAGGCAGCCCTTAAAAAAAGAGAAAAGTCTAACAGATCTATTATAAACCTCTTTTAAATAAAAGAGTCTTCGCAACGTGGTTTAAAGAATACACATCCAAACACAGCCAATAAAATAAATAAATTTAAACTATTTAAAACATCTGTTTCACAATCCTACCCAAAACATCAGCATCAAAATAACAAGTAACTCAGCAAAACCTAAATGTACAAAAACCAGACCATAATACTATTTCCATGGCTCAGGTTACCATTAGTCACTGAATGCACATGGCAAAAGGGAGGCGGGGAGAGCCGACATTCAAGGCCTGTTTAAATGGAGTGCCATTGCCAAAAACCCATGCAAATTGTTGAAAATGCAATGCATTCCACTTTGAAATCAGATGATATAGTTGGCATTTCATGCGGTGCAGAACCAGACTCTAACTGAACTTGGTCTTCTACCATCATGAAGTCCTTGTCTCCATGATTTTTTGTGCAATGGAATGTGTGAAAGTAGCCAGGGACCAACTGAATCCTGGGCAGATGCCTCTTATCGCTAATATGATTCAGATCTTGTTTGCCATTGTGAAGACAATTGAGTAGACAACGCCAGCTGTAGAGGCGAAATCTTGTGATAGGTTTATTGCCCATCATACAGAAACGACAATTTACGAAGTCCTAGGTGACTGTGGCTGTTGGGGTGTGTCTTCAAGCCTGCTGATCAGCAGAGCTTCCAAGAGCAGCACGGAGATCTGCAAGTGACCACAGCAAGCCTGCGTGGTCATTTGAATCATGGAATTATAGAATTGGAGAGTTGGAAGGGAGCCTTAGAGTCATCTAGTCCAACCCCCTGCAATGCAGGAACATGCATCTGTTCCGTACGGGGATTGAACCTGCGTCCTGGGTTTTATCAGCACCATGCTCTAACCAACTGATTCTTAACCATCCTCACCAGATGACTATAGAATAACCTAGGAAAGGGAAAGGAAACGACACATTTCTGATAATGACAAAATTATGTATAGGCTGCTGATTAGAATTATAAAATCATAGAATTGCAGAGCTGAAAGGGACCCCAAGGGTCATTTAGTCCATATATAACAAGGTAAAGGTAATATATAACAAGGTAAAGGTAAAGGGACCCCTGACCATTAGGTCCAGTCACGGACGACTCTGAGGTTGTGGCGCTCATCTCGCCTTACTGGCCGAGGGAGCCGGCATACAGCTTCCGGGTCATGTGGCCAGCGTGACAAAGCCACTTCTGGCAAACCAGAGCAGCACACGGAAACGGCGTTTACCTTCCCGCCAGAGCAGTACCTATTTATCTACTTGCACTTTGACATGCTTTTGAACTGCTAGGTGGGCAGGAGCAGGGACCAAGCAACGGGAGCTCACCCCGTTGCAGGGATTCGAACCGCCAACCTTCTGATTGGCAAGCCCTAGGCTCTGTGGTTTAACCTACAGCGCCACCCGCGTCCCATATATAACAAAGGTATCCCTAAAAAGAAGATACACAACTTACAAAGTGACCCAGACAGGAAACTGAAAGTACATAGGGCCTGTGAGCACACCAGACATTTAAAGCTCATGGCTTTCCCCCAAATACAGTTGTACCTTGGTTTTCGAACAGCTTAGTTCTCGAATGTTTTGGTTCCCGATTGCCGCAAACCCGGAAGTGACTGTTCTGGTTTGCAAACTATTTTTGGAACCCGAACGCCCGACGGGGCTTCCGCGGCTTCCGATGGGCTTCAGGAGCTTCCTGCAGCCAATCAGAAGCTGCGCTTTGGTTTCTGAACATTTTGAAAGTCGAACGGACTTCTGGAACAGATTCTGTTTGACTTCCAAGGTATGACTGTAATCCTGGGAACTGTAGTTTGAATTGTAGCTCTGTGAGGAGGAATCCACAGCTCCCAGGATTTTTTGGGGGAAAGCATGTGCTTTAAATGTTCATTGTGTCCGCAGCATGGCCTCTCAAAGGGGGGGGGGGAATGCCATGGTCCCTTGACCTCAGATTCCCCCCAAATCTCTTGGGATAAGCAGCTTCCTTTCTGCCTTTTTGTTTACTGTTGATAGCAACTCTCCCAAGCAACTGTTGTCATGGCCTTCCCTCAATGCTGTTTCAAGCATCAGAGCGGGAGAGGGCTAAAGCCACAAAGAGATAAAGAATCACTTGAAGATAAGCATGCAGGACTGTTCAGAGCCACTTATTCCCCCAACAAAACAAACAAGGCATTCTGGCCAAAGCTGCTTTTGGAGTCGCATAGGAACCCAGTAGCTCCCCATCTGTGTTAGGGCAATAGACCATGATGGAAAGGGCAGATGAGCTACCCATTAGAAGAGATCCGGAGGCAATGTCTCCAGCCAGACTTGACTCAGAGCCGGCCCAGTCATTAGGCAAGGTGAGGCTGCTGCCTCAAGCGGCACAAGCCCCCCCCCCCCGGTGGCGGCATTGCCTACAGATTCCCAGCTTGTTCTGCCATCTCTAGCACTGGCAGAGAAGCACTGCTGCCATTGGCGACGGTTTGGGGCATGATCACATCCATTAGGGGCGAGATCTCGCCCCAAATTGGCATGATCTTGCCCGAAATCGGCACTGAAGGCAGCAGCAGACGTGGCAGGTGGTGGTGATGGCAGAGGCAGGGCAAGGCGGCACAACCCATTTCTCCTCAAGCAGCGAAACGGGACACACTGCCCCTGACTTGACTCCACTATTCTTCTCCCCCCTAGACAAACAATCAATGCTTGTATGTCTCCCAGCAGCTATGGCTCAGTGTTAACAGCAAGGACACTAAATTGCAGAGCAGGGCGCCAGTTTTGTGTGGCGGTCCCCATCAACAGGGGTCGCGAGCATTAACCGATAATATGACCTGCCGCTACATCAGTTAGTGGAGAGATTCAGTAGCCCTCCTGAAGTGCTCCTTGGGTGGACAGCAGTCCAAACACAGAAGGAGGAATAGCGGTGTGCTGCTGGACTTGCCCCCAAGATGTAAAAGATGTCTGAGCAGTTAGCAGTGAAGTTAAGGGAGCAGCAAATAGAAGGCAAAAATAAGGAGATGGGCAGTATCAGCAAGCTGTCCCTTTTAAAGTGTGACCAGCTTTCACTGCCCATGCATTAACACCCCTATAGGTTACCTTTCCTCTCTGAGCACTCGCATAGTATGAAAATAATTAATTCTGTCATGTACAGTGGTACCTTGGTTCTCAAACGCCTTGGTACTCAAACACCTTGGTTCCCAAACTCTGAAAACTTGGAAGTAAGTGTTCCCGTTTTCGAACCTTTTTTGGAAGCCGAACACCCGATGCAGCCGTCGGCTATTGTTTCCGGGGCGCCTGCACTAATCAGAAGCTGCGCCTTGGTTTTTGAACATTTTGGAAGTCAAACGGACTTCCAGAACAGATTAAGTTTGGTGCTTTTGTTTTTGAGGCTTTTTCGGTTGTTTTTGTGACAGTGTGGAACCCAGTTCAGCTACTGATTTGATTGATTGTGTGACTGCGGAAACGGATAAAAGCCCCCCATCCAAACAATGACTATCATCAGTGCAGGTAAGGAAAAAAAAGATTTAATTTTAATTCTTATCATCTACAATACTGTCGTCTTTATTTTATAGTACAATTTTATAGTACAATAGAGCAATTCAAGCTCTTCCTGGTGAAAGGATCCCTAAAGCCCCCTTGCCAGCACTTTTTGGGGTGAATGGGCTTAGGAGGAAGGGAAAGGAGTATATTTTGAGACTGTGTGTCATCTGCCCATCTCCCTCAACAGTGATGTATCATTCAGCAACAGCTGCCTTTACAGCAGCATTTCCTTAGGCTTTGTATTCCCAGGACCAGATGAATTCACAGAGCAACCAGGTTTCCCTACTGTTACCTCTGGGATGCTGCAATCCCAGGCTCCCTTCCCATGCACAGATTCCAAACACCTGCAAGGCGATGCACGAATCTCAGCCCTAAAAAGCCATGGCGATCCTTATCCCAGAAAGTATTTAATGAAAACACCGGATTCTGCTGGACTGCAACTCCCATCAGCCTCAGGCAGCATGGCCAATGGCTCAGGGATAGTGGGAGTTGTAGTCCAATAACACCTACAGGGCCGCAGGGCCCCCACTCCTGCATTAAAGCCTACCAGTGCATTTAAATTAATGTTGGGTCTCCAGCTGTTTTTGGACTACAGCTCCCATCATCCCTAGCTAGCAGGACCAGTGGTGAAGGATGATGGGAATTGTAGTCCCCAAAAAACAGCTGGAGACCCACATTTGGGAAACACTGATTTGGCAAGTAAAGGCTTGCCAAATATGTGCTGTGTGTGTGTGTGTGTGTGTGTGTGTGTGTGTGTGATTCTTATTAAATTTTCTGTTTTACAATTTAAAATAGTTTTACATCCTACCATTTTTGGACTACAACTCCCTATCATCCCTAGCTAGCAAGACCAGTGGTCAGGGAAGATGAGTCCCAAAGCAGATGGAGACTCAAGTTTGGGAAGCACTGGGTCTGATGCAAAAGTTCTGAGGCTCTGGCCCACCCCTTAACGCGAACCCCGATTCAGGGGAACTCAAAGAAGGGTCTCCTTGGATGATTTTAATAATGGGGACACAAGATGTGGGGATAGATATGGGAGAAAAAAGTTCTTAAAGTGCATTTCATTCCCAGGGTGATGAGCCCCTTAAAAGAACACAAGAGGAAAAAAGTGAAATTCAAAAACAGAATCTGTGAATCAAGGGCTATGGCTGGTGGGCTCCATCCTGTCCTGTTTAGATAAACTGCAGCTGCTTTTGTTTTTTGTTTTGTTTTTTTAACGAAGCCTGCCTGTCTTTCAAGCCTAGTCAATTATGCAGGGCCACAGGATAAATTAAACAAAGAGGATGCAGTGCGGCACTGCAATAAGAGGCAGCGCGTCTTCAGCAGGGAAGCCTTGGGAGACGGAAAAGAGATGCCTTTGTGCCACCGCAGCTGCTTGCTTTTGCTGCGGTTGGGGGGTTTGCGATGTGCACTGATTGATCTCGGTGGAAAGAACCGAGCCTTTTAGATCCCATGAAATATGCATGCGAGTTGAGTGACAGCTGCGGCAGATGGGCTGGGCACACTCCGCTGCTCTGCTTGGAAGGTGAGGTGGGGCTCGGAGTGTGATGCATGCTCCCAACCAGAGGGTGAGGAGGATGTGAGGCAGGAGCTTAAAAGCAGAGGAGGAGACACAAGCATATGGACAGGGAGGTAAATCAGGAGATGCCTTTGTACTCGCTTTAACAGCAATGAATCCTGAGATGATCTCTCTGCTAGTTTGTGGTGGCTGGCCCCATTTGTGGCCCTGCCCCACCTACTCCCAGACCTCTGCCCCCAACCAACCGGCACCTTCTGCTTACAACTGTGATAAGAATTTTAAGGTCTCAAAAGTAGAATATTCATAAATGCTCACATATAAATATGTAAACCACGTGTCTGAAATAGTACAGGAGAGCAATCCTGAAGCCATTTTGACTCTCCCAATGAGCTTAAAATATTCCCATTGTCTTTTCGCTTACAAATCTTGACTTAAGGTGCCCGAGCCAGCGCATCACTCCCCAGGAGAGTCGTGTGGCTCGGGTGCACTGCAGGCAGGCCCTGCAGTCACCCTCCTCAGCGATGACACTCAGGGCGACCCACACCCACCCACCCCTTCCTATGCCACTGCTGGCCACATGACCCGGAAAGCTGTCTGTGGACAACACCAGCTCCCTCGGCCTGAAAGCGAGATGAGTGCTGCAATGGCATAGTCGCCTTTGACTGGACATAACCGTCCGGGGGTCCTTTACCTTTTTACCTATGCCACTTACTGTAAAGGTTCTTGCTTTGCACGAACAGCAGAGGCCTATATGAGCTCCATCAGGCAGATTACTCAACAGTGTTTTGCAACCAGGGAGAATAGGAATCTGTGATTTTTTGAGCCTTTGCGAACACATGTTTAAAGGGTCAGCTTTCTATCTTATTTTAGATCTTCTGACTTTTTTAAAAATCGCTTTTCTGTAGCAAAAAAATGCATCATCCAACATGTGCTTTGCACAGGAATCACATCAGGAAAGGCAGCTGTAGAACAAAGAAACAAACACCCCTCTGCCCTTCCTGCCATTCTCTCTCTCTCTCTGTTACTTCCTCCCCCTACTGTGCTGTTGAACCATAGAACTGTAGAGCTGGAAGGGACCCTGAGGATCATCTAGTCCAACCCCCTGCAATGTGGGAATACGCAGCTGTCCCATACGAGGATCGAACCTGCAACCTTGGCGTTATCAACACCACGCTCTAACCAGCTGAGCTAGCCAGGCAGACCAGAACTTGGGTCTTCAGCTACTCCTCACAACTTGGTCCAAAAGAAACAACTGCTCTCAAGGCATTATATAGAAAAGCAAACAGACAAACAAACTATGAATAAAAAATACAGAAATCCCAGTTCCCAGAGATTTCTCTCTCAAAAAAAATGCTAAGTTGGTAGTCCTCACTAATCACCTGTCAGTAATTGCAACTCAATGGAAAACAGCCTGAAATCTTACACCAAACGCTTGTTATCACTCATTCTGGAACATAGCTATAATGGAGGAAAATTGCACAAAATTTGAGATTTCAGCAAGGACTAGAATTCAGCACCTTTCATAGAGAATTTAGTTATCGGTAATTTGAAAAGAGCAGGCATGTGCATAGTTAGCACCTTGTCTAAGGAAATCAGACTGGGTATGTGGGGGGGAAAAGAAAAACTACTACATCCTGCAGTGGATTTATGGACACACCCATTCCGTTTGGATTCAACACCCCTGGAAGATCTAAGGGTAGGAGGTGGGCAATCTGATGTTCTCCAGATGTTGCTGTGCTACGACTCCCACCATCCCGAAGCACTGGCCAGGCTGGCTGGCGCTGAGGAGAGTCGGGAGTCCACCAAACGTCTGCAAGGCACCACAATGGCTAGCCGTGAGTGAGGCAAAGGACGACCTCTGCAGGTGGCTTGATGCGGCTTGGAAAATGACCTCCCCATGTCAGTAAACATTTCCCCATCTTCTTTAAATGTACTGTACATTCTTCTTGTTCTATATGTTAAATCTGCAAGCTGCGCATATTTCATCAGTTTAAGTTGCCATTCTTCTTTGGTTGGAACCTCACTCGTTTCCCATTTTTGGGCTAACAAAACACGTGCAGCAGTACAGTAGTAGCATACATAGTCTTTTGACACTTGGGAATTTCCCTCTGAATTATTCCCAGATTTTTTTCTGGGTGCTTAAGCACCCACAACGCCGGGCTCGGACGTGACTTCCCAGATGACATCAGAGGCCCTGCCAATAAAAATAAATAAAATGACCTCCAAACCTCAGAGCCCAGAAGACTAAAGTAGAGCTATAGATGAACACAGATGGGGTTCTGTAACAGCACAATCCACAGCATGCTTACTCAGAAGCAGGTCATGGGCATAGCCAGGATTGGGAGGGGGGGGCAGAACCTCAGTTTGCTATGTATTTTTAAAAGGCTGTAGAATATTAATCAGCCTTATAAAACGGGGGAAAACCCCGCAAATTAAAAATGCAAACTGACATATAACTCTTAAGAACAATTTAAAACAACCCCACCCCAAATAAACACACCCACCCAAGTTAAAACCACTTTAGCACAAGGGGGCTGGCCCACCCCCACCCCGAAATGCAGCCCCCAAAGAGCTGGACTCCTTTGGTGGTGGCGCTGCAAAAAAGAAGAAAAAAGTCTGGGTCCATGCTGCTGCAGCAAGCGGTGACGCCCCTACTTTGGAAGCCCAGTAACCTCGACGGCGCGTGGGAGGACCCCCCCCCCCGCGCACTTTATCCCCATCTCTGACACCGCCCAGACACTGGCGGCTCTTTGTCTCTCCCCGGCGGCTGCTCGCCAGCGCCCCCTTCCGCCCGCACTGCGAGAGGCAGGGCGTTGGCTGGGAGGCTTTGCGCCTGCTCGGCTGCGGAGGAGGAGGAGCGGCGCCACCCGCCTCCTCCTGCAGCCCAGCGCGGGCGAGGCGCGCTCTTTGTGTAGCGGTGGCCGCGCGGACTCGCGTGGCGCGGGGGGAGGGAAGGAGGGGAGGCGGGGACTGCAATGCGGCAAAGCCAAGCAAGGTCGCTGGGAGCCGAGGCTAGCTAGCGCGCATCCTTTCCACGCCCCTAAATATCCTCTAACTGCGATCGGAAGGAAAATAGCAGCCGCAGGAATGCCGGCGTGGCATCGCGACCGTAGGTGCCCCGGGCCGTGGGTGCCATGCGGCGTGCATGCCCCTGGCACCGAAATTTGTGGGTCCCTGGCCCCTGGGGAAATTTGTGGGTGCTCGGGCACCCAGGACCCTAGGGACTTGGCACCCATGAGCAGCCGGATTCTCTGCATGCATTGCTTGCTTGCTCCTTCGTGACTGAGTCTGACGGGTGACATATAAATGCGGAAAAATGAAAGCACGTGCCCAGCCGTCATGGGCGTAGCCAAGGGGTGTGGCGGCGGCAGTGAATCAATAAAATATATCAAATAAAAAGGCATCGAGTAAATCGATAAAGTCAGTCAAAAATATACATCAAGTAAACACGTATAAAGTAAATCAATAAAGTAAATTCAAAAAAATGCATCAAGTATTTTTTTTACTGTGGTTCTGTCTCCCCCCCCCCAAAAAAACACACACACACACACACACATAAAGCCTGCCCTCCCCAACATAAATTCTAGCCACGCCCATGTCAAATGTGGGTGACACGTCCATCTTACAACCTGCCCCAACCCCTAAACAAAACTCGCTCACAGCCCGTATCTGAAGAAGTGTGCATGCACACGAAAGCTCATACCAATGATAAACTTAGTTGGTCTTTAAGGTGCTACTGGAAGGAATTTTTTTATTTAGCTGCCCGGCTATGGTTTCCCTGTTCCTCCCTCCATTTTAGTTTCCCCATGCAAGCTGCAGCTGTCATGCCCAGGAGACGCAGCCTGTCGGTGGCTTTGGCGGAGAGACGCAACATTTGCTCCTCTGCAGACAGCAGCCGGAAGTCTAAGGGAGGGGGAGTCCCTAATAGTGGGCTCTTCATTTTCTGGATGATCTTTGGCAATGGGTGATAAATAAATGTGAAAACGTTGCGATTGTTCGTGCTCTGCTCCTAATTTGGATTTTCTTTTATTGCAGAAAGCTCAAAAGTGGCAAGCAGAATTTGTTGACTGACACGAGATGGGGTTAAAGACACTATCTGCTCAGTAGATGTCCAGATACTGCATTTTATATAAACAGGCTTCACCTAACGCTGGCCTGCATTCCTGAGATTGCTTTAGCTGCCGGTAGCACACAGATTTTGGTAACTACACCCTATAGAAGAGACCACCTCTACTAAGGATGGTGATGCCCCTAGCCTTTAAATATAATGCCCATTTAGAGCAAAAGCTCAGCAATTATTAGAACAGCCCTGTGAAATTTGATTAGCATCATTTGCCGCCAGATTGCAAATGGGGAAGGAGCTGAGGCTGAGAACCAGCGGCTTGTTTAAAGATTGGCCCATAGGTTTGTGATCTGAGGAGAGATTAGAACGCAGGGCTTTCCAACATGTGGTTCCCACTTTGCTACTGCTCTACACCACCATCAATATTCTACAGCGCTACCTGCAACCCCCTTTAAGTCTATTAAACCAGTGGTTCGCAATTGGGGGTCTGTGGACCCCCGGGAGTCTGTATAACCCACGCAGGGGGTCCATGGCACCATTCACATAACAAAAACTACCCTAGAGATATCCGTGTTTTCAAATGTAGGGGGTTCGAGGTTTGGCTTTTGAGAAACAGGTGCTCCGCAGTACTTAGCTAACTGGAAACCACTGCACTAAACCAATAGCCAAGTAGGCGGACAGGTCACTTAGGACAGGACATATATGTCCATGTTCAAGCTTCAAAAGATTGCAAAACAAGCAAGCAAACAAACAAACAAACAAACCCCCACGACCCTTTTGCTCACTATAAACATTTAATTACACAGAGTTAACATGACACAAATTTAGCAACATGAACTGCCCCTGAAATCGGCGGCCGGCTTATTGCACGTTGGAGATAAATTGCCATGCCTTGTGATGAGGAATGTAGGAATTAAAAAAATCCCAGCAGCTTGCCCAGGTACAGCTATGAGCAGGAGGGAATTTGTGTCTATTCAAAGGAAGAGACATGCACAGCGGTAAAGGTAAAGGGGCCCCTGACCATCAGGTCCAGTTGTGTCCGACTCTGGGGTTGCGGTGCTCATCTCGCTCTATAGGCCGAGGGAGCCGGTGTTTGTCCACAGACAGCTTCCGGGTCATGTGGCCAGCATGACAAAGCTGCTTCTGGCGAACCAGAGCAGCACACGGAAACACCGTTTACCTTCCCGCCGGAGCGGTCCCTATTTATCTACTTGCACTGTGATGTGCTTTCGAACTGCTAGGTGGGCAGGAGCTGGGACCGAGCAACAGGAGCTCACCCCGTTGCAGGGATTCGAACCGCCGACCTTCTGATCAGCAAGCCCTAGGCCTAGACTCTGTGGTTTAACCCACAGCGCCATCTGGGTCCACATGCACAGCAGTAGCTAAGCATTAAAGCTAGTTGTCCACTAATCTGGTCTTCTGTCTTTATGGGCCTGTTTCATCTTAGACTTAGGGGAAAGCGGAGGGTTGTGTTTTTGTTTTTTAACGTTGCCACGTTGCAAAAAGGGTTGAAAATAGAAAGCCTTGTATTTGCAGTTTTGTGCACCACAGTGCTTCCGGAGGCCTGCGAGTAGGATAATTTTTTTGTTGCGGCACCACCTTCTGGAAGCAACTGGAAGCAACAGCCACAAAGAGGCGCCATCACAGATAACACAAAATTATCTCTTCAGGGTGAGGCTTTAGCACAAAGCAATCTGATCCTAACTGTGCTTACTTGAAAGTGCCACTGATTCCTCTGAAAAGTTAGCTTAGGGTGTCATCCTTTGGCTTTGCCAATAATAAATTTGTTGCAGCGATGAGGCTTTTCATCTCTCTGGTTTTTTAAAAGCGTACAACAGATTCTGCTCTCCATATTCTACTTTGCAGAGGGAATGGTCCTTAGAAACATTCCAGAATGGACAGGGGGGTGTTCTTCTGGGGCAAGGTCCACCAACTTGGTGCCCAGGGTTGTTGTTGGTTTTTTAATGGGGAGGGAAATTGGATTTGTTTGTTTTTTTAGATTGAGGGGAAATTACATGCACTGCCTTCATCAATGGAGTTTCTTTCTGAATGTGTAGGTGCTGAAGCATGTGGGAGACTGAGAGAAATGCACCTGGGCAGAGAGACAGGGATGATTGTGTGCCTTGTATGTTAGAGATGTGGGTGGCACTGCGGTCTAAACCACTGAGCCTCTTGGGCAGGGGGGACCCCGAGGGGGTGTCACTCGGGGCCGTGGCCCCACCCTTCGCCTCTGCATGGCAGCCTGGGGGGGGGGGAAATACAAAAGAAAGCTGCAGTCGGACACGACTGGACCTTTTGAATTTTTTTTATAGCTGGAGCGAGGTGCGCGGCTTTGGAGGCGCGTGGGCAGTGATACCCCGCCACATAACGACGCATGTGTCATTACATAGCGATGCTGCGCCCACCTGGGTGCATGGCAATTTGCCGCCCCGGGTGTCGCGGCGCCTCGCTATGCCCCTGCTCTTGGGCTTGCTGATCGGAAACTTGGCAGTTTGAATCCCCGCAATGGGTGATCTCCTGTTGCTCTGTCCCAGCTCCTGCCAACCTAGCAGTTTGAAAGCATACCAGTGCGAGTAGATAAATAGGTATATAAATATAAATAGTAGATGACCCGGAAAGCTATAGGTATATAAATATAAATAGTAGATGACCCAGAAAGCTGTCTGGACAAACACGGCTCCCTCAGTTTGAAAGTGAGATGAGCACTACAACCCCATAGTCACCTTTGACTGGACTTAACCATCCAGGGGTCCTTTACCTTTACCTTATATGTGGAGAGAGAGAGAGAGAGAGAGAGAGAGAGAGAGAGAGAGAGAGAGAGAGAGAGTGTAGTGTGTTGACCTTGTATATTTTTGCTGGTCCTAGAGACTATTCCCTGTTGTCCTTAGACAGCATCATTGTGTGTGAACTGGGGTGATGGCAAAATTAATATTGTACAGTCTCCACAATCAGGACCAGCAGGTTATTGATGACTTCCCCCCAGAAGCATGGGGCTATTGGCAGGCAGGCGGAGGGAGGAACAATGACTGCACCCCTCTCTAATTTCATGTTGTGCTATTCCCTTATGGCAGCCATTTGAGACTTGGCACCTGTCCCAAAATTCAAAAACGTGCACCAAAAGAGGTTGGTCATCCCCATCATTCCTCATTGTTGATCCTGCTGCCTGGGGCTGATGGGAGATGGAGTCCAACACTGTATTGGAGGGCCACGGTTTCCCATCCCTGGCTTGGAGCATAGTTTGTAATTTCTAAAACCCAATGGAAATCCAATCCACTACTCCTGTATGGTATCATCGTATGGGCAGAAAAATACACCCTTTCAGTCTTTCTCAGAGCAAAGCATTTCTCTTTGGCACCCAGAGTCATGGGAGATGATTTTCAACATCCATAAATTCCTTCTGCGTCCCAGGGAAACCGAGAGAGAGTCAAGCTGGAGAAGACTCATAGGCTTGCCACGGGAAAGCAAAGCAACATAGCTTGCCCATTGGCATTCTGGGCCCAAACATTCCTCATAAATCAACAGGACCTCGGAGGACACTACTGGATTGTTGCCCAAGCTCCACATCATGGGCACAGACAGGATTATGTTTCTGCCCCCTATCTCACTTCAGCTTGCCTTGGAATTTGGAAAAACAGCACTGGGAAATTCACACGCATCTATTCAGAGTTATCTTTTCTTTAGCTGGTTGGAAAATGCAGTTAAATCAAGGGAATAAAATATGCAGACTCACATACCCATGAAGAGAATGTTAACAGACCTTGCCTATTTTTAGATGTTCCCAGCATGATGGACAAGCCTAGTTAGAATGGAACATCAGATTCTCACTGTAGTCTTTTTGGGGAGAAATCCCTAGTAAATCATTGGCATTCACCTCCCTCACTGAGGACTTTCTCATTTGCTCCCTGCCCATGTTTGTGAAGCTTAATTCCTGTTTTGCTTTAACATTTATTTTTATTCCGAAGTCCCTGCTGTGCAGGGTGGACTTCCTCATTTGCAAACCCACCACAGTGTGTGATTTATCTCTCTGCCAAAGAAAAGGGCAACACCGGTTAACGCTGATGAAAGCCATAGGACCTGAATCAAACCATGCATACTGTTGCATTTCAAGACAGATTTCCTG
The DNA here is from genome assembly GCF_963506605.1 of Zootoca vivipara. Classification (NCBI taxonomy): domain Eukaryota; kingdom Metazoa; phylum Chordata; class Lepidosauria; order Squamata; family Lacertidae; genus Zootoca; species Zootoca vivipara. The sequence continues at coordinate 105,251,403 of NC_083277.1, forward strand.
TTTAATGTTATTATTATTTAATTCAGGAAATGTATTCCGGATTTTTTTTTTAAAAAAAGGATTCACCCACCTTGAATGAATAACAGTCCCTTCCTTTGGTTATTTTCCCTTGGCACTTATCCCGGGGGCATAGTGTGCAAGCAGTGCGTGTCCCAGGTGGTGCCACCGATCAGGGGTCGGCATCTTGTCATCCCCCCTTTGGAATGGCACCCGGGGCAGGCTGCCTCCCACCTCCTCTCGGACCGCCCCTGCCTCAGTGTCCAAGCTGAACGATGGGGGTGGAGACGCTCCTGCAGGTATACTGGGTCGAGAGGCCATTTAGGGCTTTAAAGGTCAGCACCAACACTTTGAATTGTGCTTGGAAATGTACTGGGAGCCAATGTAGGTCTTTTTAGGATTTGGGTCATTAGCATGCACACCCTCATACAGAGGACCGTCTAATTGTTTATAACTATGGTGAGTAGGACCCATGAGCTTACCTGTAATATTAGTCCTCAGGACTAGATCATGGGAATAGGAGAGAAAAAGTGGAAGTTCCTCAAGGCTCCCCAAACTGAGCCCCGGAACAAGAGAAGAAGGTCAGTCTCCAGGACTGCATTCAACTGCATGTCTGATCTCTTTTAACAATATGGATTAGGAGCTACTGGTATGAATTGAAAGGGATAAGTCAGTGCTATGGCATATGCTTCGTAAGTAATATGTACCAGGTTGAAGCCCTGGAATTTCTAGTTTATAAAAAATCAAGCAACAGGCAATGGGAAACAGTGTTCAAAATTAGCCAGGCGCATTTTGCACTTGACTATTGACTATTGCACTTGACTATTGACTATTGCACTTGACTATTGATTAGCAAGTCAAGATGCCCGGGCATCTCCACCATCTGGAGGTGCAGGCCTAGGGATCCTTGGATCGTGACTGTTTTCACACACTAATACCCCATCCTGTATAATTCTATCTGTTATATTGTATCTGCACAACAGGAATGAATTTCAGGAACCAAAATGCTTTTTCTGTGCAGTCTGCGCAGGAGCTGTGAACAACGTTATAGTTAATCATTGTAGCTTGTCTTCACTTACTCCACCCTACTGCCCTGCTCACAGTGGTGAAGAGTATTCTTATGTTATGAATGGCCCATGTCACCATGAATAAAAAGAGGTAGGACTGTCCCTGGATGAAGTGGCTTTTCTTCTTCAAATTCTCAAAGCTCTTAACCTAGCTCAAGGTTGTCATTTGAACTAGCCAGATGTTTAACTGATAATCACAGACAGTCCATCATTTGAAAAATAAGCCTTTAGAGCTGTCTTACCCCCAAATGGCCCCTAGATATTCGGTTTTGGTGACTGTAACCCTGGTTTAAGCAGCCATTTGGCGCCTAGCTTATATGTCTGGGATTCTAACAGTTATGGGAAATACATTGGCTTGAAACCCCAGAGATCCACTGCTAATTATTGTAGACATCCTGAGCTAGATGGGGCCACTAGTCTGATCAGGTATGAGACAGTCGCCTCTGCCAATTAATCTTATCTACCCAAACCAAAGGCATGGTGCCATGATGAAGAAACAGAACATCTCTTTCCTGGCTGCTTGGCTTTCTTTGCTGCCAGCTCCGGGGCAAACCTTTGTCCTAGCTCTTCCCACGATAGAGCAAACCCCTGGGAGTGCAGAAAACCCTCAGTGGTTATGTGGCAGTCCTCTCTCACGGTTGGCTTGAAACGCTGGCCAAAGATCATTAAGCCTACTGTAGTTGCTAGCAGTGCGTATACAAGGGCAAATGGGTAAGGGGGCTGTGTGGGAATAATAGGATCAGTAACAAAGCATACAGGACGTGCAAAGATGTGGTTGGGCCCCTTCTGTTTAACGAGTCATTTAAAAAGGATGTTGGGTGGGTGGGGACCACGCAGCTTTGTCAACTGAAATCCTTTGGTTTTTCCAAAGCTGCTCTGTGTGTGTTCTGTTATGAACTGGGGGGGGGGATAATAATACATATTTGGCTTAGATGGATGAGAGAAAAGGCTTTTCCCCTGAATGGGTTTCTCAGCTGCCTTGTACAGTTCACCCCAGGCCTCTCCTGCTGGGGAGAATAGAGCTGGCACAAGGATTCGTCATCCCTGGCCCTATGCCTAAGCACGGTGTGGGTGGCTGAGGACAGGGAAGGAATGCAGTCAATGAAATGTGACTGGAGATAACCAGTTAGAGCAGTTAAGAGAGAGAAGGCTTTGCATGCCCAGAGGAGGAGAAGACTATGAAGGTAAAAGCCACGCTGAGATTCTAGCTCTTTTCGAGGGTTGTATAAAACTAAGCTTTCCTAGGGCAGAGACCCACTGAAATTAACTTCGTCATGTCTATTAATCTCAGTGCGTCCACTTCTGGGCATGATTCATATTGAATATGAGTGCAATATGAGAATTGGCTTGCTTCTTGTAAAGCAACCACTTTGGGTAATTGCTCCTTGATTTTTAAAAAAGAAAGCCTTGATAGATCATACCAGAAGTCCACTTGCTGTATTGTTGTCTTTCCAACAATGCTCAGCCTGATGTTTGGGAGAGGTTGATGAACTGGGTATTATTATTATTTATGGAATTTATATTCCGCCCTATACCCGGAGGTCTCAGGACTGTTCACAGAAAAACATCAACATAAAAAACACAATATATATAGTATTTCAATATAATATATGAATGTAACAGCCCCCCAGGCATGTTCCTTGCCCCCAGCAGTTGGTATTCAAAAGTATCTGGCATTTATAAGTGAATTCATGGTGTAGCTAAAAGCACCATTCATGCACAAGAGGAAGATCTCTGGGTGGGGGAATCCCAAGGTTTGAAGCAGGGGAACCTGTCGAAAAATAAATCTAACTGGGGTGGGAAATTCTAAGACAGCTCAAAGCAAACAAGATGAATTTTAACAAGGAGAAATGTAAAGTACTACACTTGGGCAAAAAAAATGAAAGGCACAAATACAGGATGGGAGACACCTGGCTTGAGAGCAGTACATGTGAAAAGGATCTAGGAGTTTTGGTTGACCACAAACTTGACATGAGTCAGCAGTGTGATGCAGCAGCTAAAAAAGCCAATGCAATTCTGGGCTGCATCAATAGGAGTATAGCATCTAGATCAAGGGAAGTAATAGTACCACTGTATTCTGCTCTGGTCAGACCTCACCTGGAGTATTGTGTCCAGTTCTGGGCACCACAGTTCAAGAAGGATACTGATAAGCTGGAACGTGTCCAGAAGAGGGCAACCAAAATGGTCAAAGGCCTGGAAACGATGCCTTATGAGGAACGGCTTAGGGAGCTGGGTATGTTTAGCCTGGAGAAGAGAAGGTTAAGGGGTGATATGATAACCATGTTCAAATATATAAAAGGATGTCATATAAAGGAGGGAGAAAGGTTGTTTTCTGCTGCTCCAGAGAAGCGGACACGGAGCAACGGATTCAAACTACAAGAAAGAAAATTCCACCTAAACATTAGGAAGAACTTACTGACAGTAAGAGCTGTTCGGCAGTGGAATTTGCTGCCAAGGAGTGTGGTGGAGTCTCCTTCTTTGGAGGTCTTTAAGCAGAGGCTTGACAGCCATCTGTCAGGAATGCTTTGATGGTGTTTCCTGCTTGGCAGGGGGTTGGACTGGATGGCCCTTGTGGTCTCTTCCAACTCTATGATTCTATGATTCTATGAATATGTTGTGTAAACTGAGCCCTGGTTGACTTGGAAGGGGTGAGAATAGAATGGAGTGTGCTGAAAGAGGCATGGCTGGCTGGAATACTGCAACATTTTCTTGCACATGCCACAGCTAATATGTTTTGAAAGACATCTAATGCCTGCTCCAGAATCAAACGTATCAAATGCATTACATCTTTTTTTCCTGCTCTTTCTGCTCTGGGTACTAAATAAGCATCAGAGCAAGCGGCACCTTTCAGGCACACTCCCTCCCCCTGCCCCAGGTTAGATTTTAATTGTTTTGTGAGAAGGTATTTTAGATTTTTATAGCGTAGTTGCAACTAGGCCACATTGCACCACACTAGATTATGTTGCAAACTGCAACATAAGGCAACAAACTTAATGTTGGGCTGTGTATGTGATAAGCAACAAACTTATCAATGCAACAAAGTTCGATTAGCATCCAGTCCCAGGAATTCCCAAGGTCTTACAAAGAGGACATCCAGCCAATTGTTTTTAGAAATGCTATAAGAATTTTAAGGTATGTAAATGTAAGCCACATGTCTGAAACCCACAGAAAAGTCCTGAAACCATTTTCTCTCTCCCAAAATGACCTCAAATATTTCTCTGCAAGGTCGAAGGAAATGGGAAATCTGCCCATTGTCTCTTTCACAAATCTTGTCTTAAGGGCACATTTAAGACATGAATAGGGTGTGAGCCTGTGACCTGTGCTCTGGATTCAGGAACTGAGTAACAAAAGTAAAAAAATTCCTTCAGTAGCACCTTAAAGACCAACTAAGTTTTTATTTTGGTATAAGCTTTCGTGTGTACGCACACTTCTTCAGATACACTGAAATAGGAGTCCCCAGGCGCTTATGTACTCCTATTTCAGTGTATCTGAAGAAGTGTGCATGCACACGAAAGCTTATACCAAAATAAAAACTTAGTTGGTCTTTAAGGTGCTACTGAAGGATTTTTTTTATTTTACTTCGACCCAGACCAACATGGCTACCTGAGTAACAAAAGAGTGGCCAGGATGCCCAGGTAATCCAGTCAAGCAACCTAGCAGACAAGAGAAAAAACCAATGCACTCAGATTTCTGTTGTAGTCTGCCCCTTCTGTGATGTATGTATGATGTATTGGAGGGTGGTGGTCCTGGGATACACCCCTTCTGTGATGTATGTATAATGTTTCTGGGGTTGGTCTGGAGTTTGAGGGTGGGCAATTTGAAAAGTCTACATAAGGGACAGTAGTCCTACATAAGGGCTACATAAGGGACAGCAGTTACGAAATTAAAAGACGCCTGCTTCTTGGGAGAAAAGCAATGACAAACCTATACAACATCTTAAAAAGCAGAGACATCACCTTGCCAACAAAGGTCTGTATAGTTAAAGCTATGGTTTCCCCAGTAGTGATCTATGGAGGTGAGAGCTGGACCATAAAGAAGGCTGATCGCCGAAGAATTGGTGCTTTGAATTTTGGTGCTGGAGGAGACTCTTGAGCGTCCCATGGACTGCAAGAAGATCAAACCTATCCATTCTGAAGGAAATCAGCCCCGAGTGCTCACTGGAAGGACAGATCCTGAAGCTGAGGCTACAAAACTTTGGCCACCTCATGAGAAGAGAAGACTCCCTGGAAAAGACCCTGATGTTGGGAAAGATGGAGGGCACAAGGAGAAGGGGACGACAGAGGACGAGATGGTTGGGCAGTGTTCTTGAAGCTACGAACATGAGTTTGACCAAACTGCGGGAGGCAGTGGAAGACAGGAGTGCCTGGCATGCTATGGTCCATGGGGTCACGAAGAGTCGGACACGAGTAAACGACTAAACAACAACAACAACATAAGGGCTGCCACACCTTTGTTCTGGGTCCCTGGGTGTGTGGGTTGCAACAGCTTTAATAAAGATCAGGCTTACTAGCTGCTTTGCTTCTCAATATTCTCTTATTGGTCTCTGTTATTTTCTCCTACCAATAGAGAATCTACAAAATGACTATATGGGCTCTTGGGTACCCCATAAAGGAAAAGGAGCAGTTTTTTTTCTCATAACAAAAACAAAAATAATGCTTCTACCCAGAAACAGAGCTAGGCCCACGGATGCAAATTTGTGGCTAGAGGAACAGAGACATTTAGGGAACAATTGACAGATATGGAGAGGCACCGCGTATTTAACAGTGGGGAATACTGCATAGCACATAGACTGATGGACACTTACTCTTCCAAGGGTTGTGGTATGGACTCCATGTTCTAGGTAAAGGTAAAAAAGTAAAGGACCTCTGGATGGTTAAGTCCAGTCAAAGGTGACTCTAGGGTTGTGGCGCTCATCTCGCTTTCAGGCCGAGGGAGCCAGCGTTTGTCCACAAACAGCTTTCTGAGTCATGTGACCAGCATGACTAAACCGCTTCTGGTGCAATGGGACACCGTGACGGAAACCAGAGCGCACAGGAATGCCATTCACCCTTCTGCTGCAGCGGTACCTATTTATCTACTTGCGCTGGTGTGCTTTCAAACTGCTAGGTTCACAGGGCTGGGATAGATGAATGGGAGTTCACCCCGTTGCAGGGATTCAAACTGATTGGCAAGCCCAAAGGACTCAGTGGTTTGGACTACAGCATGGTGGTGGCATTAATCGACCGGTGCCAACAAATATTTTTGAGCTGCTGGTGTTTCCAGTGCTTTGAGGTCTGTGGGGACAGGAGCTATGGTTTCAAGCACGTATTTAGGATCAGGATGCAAGCCTGTATGAATTGCTTTATTTTATCCGTAAAGGTAAGACCATAAAAAGAGCCTGCTGGATCAGGCCGATGGCCCAGCTGATCCAACAAACTTGTCGTCCTCTGGGAGTGACTGCCTTGATCTGATCTTGCTGTTCTCTGCTTTCCTCCTGAGGAGAGGGCCTCTTCTTATCAGTGGAGTCAATTCACCCCATTATTGCACCCATTCCTCTCTCAAGAACAACGGCACATCCTGGGAAAAGAGCTACATCATGTGTGTCAACAACATGTTAGCTAATTAATCATGGAAATGCAGCAGAGAATAAATGGGAGTGGGGGGGATTGGATACTCTCTGGTTGACGTCTCCTTCCAGCAGTGGATTATTTTGAATCTCTGAACTAGTTGAAAGGAAGGGAGGGAGCAACTAGGATAAATTGTAAGGGAGAATGGGGGGGAGGGGTAAGCACCCCCTCCATCTACAGATTCCCCTATGCAAATTCCCCATCACAACAATAGTGTCACAAGTCAAACATTAAGTCTTGCTAGATGTGGGTAAAGTCTGATTCAAAGCCAGATCATAGGACATGCCAGGACATGGGTGTGTCCCCCCCCCACCTGCAGCATGTATACACATGTGAAACGGTCACATGTGACAATCTACATGCAGGGAACACTTTTTTCTTACACACGGTTCCAGTGATTTCAAGAGTCCTTACTTCCTAGTACATGCAGAGAGATTTATTACTTTGCCTGATACACTTATGTTTAGGAAGGTCGATGCATCATAAAAGGGGCTTCCAGGCAGCTTCTCATCCAGGCACTGATCAAATCTGGACCTTTTTAAAGGAGTGATTCCTCCTCCTCCACCACCCTGCTCCTTTTGCACTCAAGAGTTTAATCTGACAATCTGCAATTTCAGAGAGCTCCTGAAATAGCTTCCAGATCTGCAGCATAGATTGCTGCCTTGCTTGCCCAGAGGTGCAAATGTTGATCTGGAAAAAGCCACGTGGAAAAAAAATCCCTGTTGCCCAGGGAACAATAGTTATTTATTTATGACCATGAATGACAACTGTGGTGCCAGGAAAGAGGCACATATCCTCAGGGCACAACCGTCCAGGAGTGCTGTGGGGGAATGAAGATGGCAGGTTGCTTTAATAATTGCATCAAGACCCATAGGTCAGGTAAAAGCTATCAGCATTAAATCAGCCTAAAGCAGGGCTGGGAGCCCTTGCATGGCAGAGAATCAGCTTGCAAGACTGCAGAATGGATATACTGTAATGGTAGGAAGATCTGTGGGAAGCACAGAACGACAATCAAGTCTTTGTGCTCAGTCCAATACTTCGGTCATGGCCCAACGCATCCCTCAAGAACCACAGGCAGGGAGTCCTGTTATTTAAGATGGAATTAACTTTCAAGTAAGACATGCTTTCATTTGCAGGCATGGGAAGCATGGGGCTGAGGTCCCCCCCCATATGAAATATTTGAGGGGGCTGGCACCCCCCCCCCCAAGTTGGTGGGTGGGTGTCGTGTTATCGATTGCGCGGGGCGGGGCTTACTGCTTCCCACCCCCCACATATTTCATAGCTGCCAAGTTATCCCTTTTTTAAAGGGATTTTCCATTATGCTGAATAGGCTTCCTCGCGAGAAAAGGGAAAACTTGGCAGCTATGCACATATTTTATTCAGGTTAGCACCCCAACTCTGTTTCGTGGAGGTGGAAAGCGCCTTTAGCTCGGGTCAAGCTCTGGGTTCCACTTCTGCGCTCGCTCGTCCCCGCCTTCACTTTTCGGGGAATTCGAACGTGCCAATCAAGGGCCAGAGCGGGGGCGGTGCGCCTCTCTCCCCCCCCATCTGTTCCAGCCACGAAGCCCCGCCTCTGTTGCATACGTCACTCACGCCTTATAAAAGTAAAAGCCCCCCCCTCCCACGCCCGGGCAAGTGCTGAAGTTGGGAAGACGTTTTTGCTCACTGGCGGCTCCCTGAACGGGTCGATTCGTGAGGAAGGCGGAGCTCAACCCGGTTCTCAACCCTCTCTTTCTCCTTTATCTGTGTTTGGTCTCTATCCTGCCTGCCGGGAAACATGGTAAGTCGTGGGTCGGATGCGCCTCCTGCACTCACCTCGGCTTAGGTTCTGGGGATTTCCTTGGGAAAGGAAAAACACGGCTGGTTAAAGCGCAATGGCAATGCCTGTTTCCTCGTGGGTCTTGAGAAGGCGCGCAGAACTGTGTCCCGGGAGTGTCAGCTTGGCCTATGGGTGCCATGCAGCGTGCATAGCCCCTGGCACCGAAATTTGTGGGTGCCTGGCCCCTTCGTGGGGAATTTTGTGGATGCTCGGGCACCCCAGGGAGTGGCACTGTGTCCTGCGCGTGTTGGCAGCCAACTGGGTCCCCCGGAACACGCGTGTAGCCGGAAAGCCGGTCAAGGGTGTGGCTGAAGGGCGCCAGGTTGAGATCTCGTGAGAATGGGGAGGTGTGGCGTCGAGTCGCCCTTCCCTTCCCCTCGGGAGATGGCCCTTGGCTAGTCTTTCCTGAGCATCGGCTGCGCTGGAGCTTTTCTCTGACTCCTGCCATAGGGCAGCGTCCCCCAGCGCTTAGGAAAACAAAAGAAAAAACATCGGGGGAAAAGCACTTGCGTGTAGGACGTGGAGATCGTAACGCGCAGACACGTGTCTGCTGGGCTGATGTCTTGAGGAGCCGCATCCAGGCTCTTTCCGCGCGCCAGGGGTGAGGTGAGCAAAATAATGCTCAGAGATTTGGGTATATGGGTAGGGTGCGTAGCTCAGCTGCCAGCTTCCTCATGTATACCGTAGATATCCACTCCCACCCAATGGGAGAAGAACCCGGCTCTGAGAAACTTTTCTGAATCTCGATTTCTCTGACATGACGTGAGATAGGCGCTGGATACTGATATTCCCGGGGGAGGGGGCTTGGAGTGTATTTGTCGCTCTCTCGCAGCCAGCTCTGTAGAGCCTGGTATAGGAGGTAAGCCAGAAGAAGTAGCTCATCTCTGGTAGTCTAGGAGCCACAAGGCAGGCCCAGGAGGATAATAGTAGGCGAGAAACAGGGAGGGGTTGCTAAAAGCCTCCCTTTACTCATTCTGAGAAATGGGTCTCCGTGGATCTGCAAATAAGCTCTTGGCAAAATCCTCCAGTTATCTTGGGTTTGCAATGCTCAGCGGCAGGTCATGACCCTCTTAAGCTCAGAATGACAGCTTCCTGGCACCGTCCTCCTTCTTGACTTTGGACACTCCATGCTAAGACACAACACAGCAGGGTTCAAAAGATCTACACAAGCAGGGTGCAGAGAATGTGATGGAAGGAGGGGTCTGTCGAAGATCCAAACTTGTGCTGTTCCCCACGGAATTTATAGGGACCTCTCTTGCTTATTTTGGCTACTGGTTAAAAGAAGGAAGTGCTGTTAACCAGAGAGCTTCTCCAAATCACAGCTTTCTAAAAACCGCTCTGTTTCCAAATGCCCCTTGCAAAAGTGCCAGCCTAAGCTGTTTGGGTAACACTTAAAAGGCAAGTTCCTTTGGGCTTGGGTAGCATCTTGAAAGCGAAAGTGGACAAGTTTGGACTTGCCAATTGGGAGGCTTTGCTCTTGCAAAGAGATGCTGTACATAAGGGGCTTTCTGCAGCATCGCATAATGCCCAGCTGCTGGTGAAAAGGATGAAATCTCTTTTAACATGTGCTGGAAGGTGTGGCACGTACAGCCGGAGTCAAAGAAGGACCACGGAAACTAGAATTTTTATAATCGAAAATGGATGTAGTAAAGCACTCAAGATGCAGTTCCGGCGTCAATAAAAAAACATGAGGCTGCTCAGCAAGGAGTTATTTATTTACTTCATAAAGTTTATATACGTCTGGACCAGGGATGCCAACTTCAATACAATATCGGAGGGGGCAGGGCAGGTAAGCCCCACCCTGCCTTGGATCTGTCCTGCTGGTAGCATGTGGGTAGCCTTCTCTTCTGCTTTGTTCAGCTGTTGCTGAATACTGCCTCCACTGCAAACAACCAGCTACAGCAAGCCTAATCTAGTCAGGAATTCAAAATACTGTAGTTGGTTTCGAAACATCTACCCATTAGCATCTAGAAGATGGGCACTCCTGAGGAAGCAAGCATTACAGACTAGGAACCACGAGTTCCAAGCTCCTCTATAATCTTCAGGCCTTGCCTTTTTTTTAAATCAAGAGAAGAGCTCTGAACACAGGGCCTGCATTGTGGCTGGTACAGTCGGGCATCTCCCTGTGCAGATTATTAAAAGAATGGAAGCAGAACAGGCTCAAATTGAAGATGATATAAATGTAACACAGTTAATCTTAGAATATAGATGATGGCAGGGATAGCCATTAATGAAACAAACAAACAAACAAACAAAGTATTTGTTTTTGGGTGGGTGTTATTGGTTTTTTTGTCATTCTTTTGTATATTTTTTAATTTTTTAATTCAATACATTTCCAAAGTTTACAAAAAAAAGTAAATAAAAGGTACATAAGATAGCAACACAAAAGGATATAATGTGAAACACTGAAAAAAAAAATCAAAAACTCAGATTATGAACAGGGAAAAAGAAAAAGAAGGGTGGAACCCTAAACAAGACAGAAAAATATTGATCAACAACAACATTATTTAAGGAGTACAAACCATAACTTGAATAATCTATACACAAAATTATAAGAAGAAATTACCTTCATATTGGTTTGAGTCCCTTATTAGTTTTATTGACTTCCCACTATCTCTTCGCGGTTTCAACTCAACAATTACATTTAAATAGTCTGTAATTGTTTGTCCAGATAGGATGGGGAAGCATGGTGCTGTGAAGCATGCCCAGCAGCCTCAAAGTTCAAATAAAGATTTTAGAAAGGTCGGGGAAGGGGAAGGGGATTGGGGGGGGGCAGTACAGAAGGACTGGAACTTAGGCCTACCCTTAACAATACACTTAAAGGATGATAGGAGTCTTGTAAACATAATTCTACCTGGAGACACTGCAGTGTACTCTTTGACCAGGACAGTCACTTATTCATTCATATCTGTGTCTGCATATTCTTCGAGTAGTGGTGTTTAAGAAGGGGCAAGACTGTTGCAACTGTATACAGTGGTACCTCGGTCTACGAACTCCACAAAACCGGAAGTAGGTGTTCCGGTTAGCGAACTTTGCCATGGAAGCCGAACGGTGGAAGGGCACCGATGGCGGGAGGCCTCAGTAGGGAAAGCGCACCTCGGTTTAAGAACGCTTTGGTTTAAGAAAGGACTTCCGGAACGGATTACGTTCGTCAACCGAGGTACCACTGTATTAGGCTTCATGCTTCCAGGTACATCTTGTTCATCTGACTAGTCTTTTCCACAAGGAAATGCCCGGTACATGGAAGCGTGATATATAAATGCAAACATCTTGTTCCTCCTTAAGCAGCACCAGCCTAGTTGAAGAATATCGGGCAGGGAGACAGATTATAATGGCTAGAGTACCTTCAATAAGTACAGGCTCTCCATATGCATTACTGGCTAGCTAGAACATTACCCACGAACCTTCTAAGCTTTTAAGGCCGGGAAATAGAGGCACATTGTCTTCAGACAAGGACAGAATGCAAAACGTGTCCTGCTTTGCATGAACAGTTCACAAATGGCTACCACAGTTGAATTTCCTCTGACCTATCCATCTTGTTTATCACACTGGCTACACAATCCTACTTAATGTCTCCTTGAATGACGTCCGCTGCATTCCTCTGGAGTTAAAACTGCCATCTTGTGCATATTTACATGGGATTATTAGGCAAGAAGGATTCCTGCATAAGGGTTAGTATAGCCTTGAAATTCTTGTCTTCAACAAAAGCACAGAATGCCTCTGATAAGTTCTTTTTCTTTTAAACAATCTGTTGCAAAAACTTCACCGCTGGTCGTCTTGAGGTTTGTATCCTTCCCTTGACAGACCAAATATAGACTGTGGCTGCTAGTCACATGGGGTCCAAAGGATTAATTGGGGCATACTTACCCCCAAACACAAAGGCCAGCTGTGTAAACTGTTTTGAGGTTCTATGAACCAATTTGATGTGTTTCTTTTAACAGTCAAATGGTATATACATTTTGCTAAAAAAAAATTAATTGAAACTGCTGAGCTCATTGAAGTTGTGCTGACCATTTAAAACTCTAAATAGGATTAATGACTTCAAAATGGCCTTCATAAATGAAACTCACCCTAACCAATTCCTCTGACTATTTATTCTACGAGTCTGTATGGTGAAGAACTCCAGATTTGAGGATTAAAGAATACTTGGAATGAGCACTGCTAATATTGCCCATCCAGTAGACTGCTGTTCAGGCACCAAGAAAGAGACAACATTCTAATCTGGAATGTTTGTGGAGATGGGGAAGTCTTCTTGTTTCAAAGGTGAAAGACAAGGCATATCAGTTGAAGCTGCAAGAATTCCATTTTGAGTTCTCTTCAGATGGGCAGATGCTTGTTAGCTGCAAAAGCTGTCACAAGACACGTCTCTATTACCAATGGTTAAGCAGAAGCATAAAGTGAGAACTCTTATGAAAATAGGGCTGCCATATTTCCAGGGGAAATTTCCGAAATGTGGTGCTTTGTCCTGGATCTTGGGAGAAAAAAAGCTCAACAACTTCGGGGGTTTCCAAAAAAAGAAAGAAAAGCTATTTTTTGAAATATGGCAAAACCCTACTGAAAAGAACTCCAAATATCAACATCTCACTTATTAAAAGAGGAGTGTATTTTTCACATTTCCTATTTCTAAGTCAGTGTTTCTCAACCTTTTTTGGGCCACGGCACACTTGTTCCGTGAAAAAAATCACGAGGCACGCCACCATTAAAAAAGTTTAAAAATTTAACTCTGTGCCGCCCTATATTATAATTATGACTGTAAGAAACACTTGCCAAATATTGCTTTCTGGCGGGTTAGTGTTGGGTATTGGCGGCCGCCAGGCTCGTTTGCACTGAGCTTTGGGAAAGAGGAGGAGAAATATTGCTTTCCGGCAGGTCAGTCCTGTGAATTGGCGGCCGCCAGGCACATGACAATGCCAACGCCCTTCTCGTCGCCGCACGTCGCGGCACACCAGCCAGCATCTCGCGGCACACTAGTGTGCCGCGGAACAGCGGTTGAGAAACGCTGTTCTAAGTCAATGAATTGTGGCTGCCTTTGCTTTCTTGCTATTGAGTCTTCAGAATATTATACAAGTCATCAGTAAGCACAGTTTCTAATAACATGTATTTCAATTCTAAAGGCGCAAGAAGACTTCCTTAATGATGGGGATTTATAAATGGACTGTTCTGTTGCATGAAAATTACATTACAGCCTGCTAGTAACTAGGGCCGCCATACGTCCGGTTTCCCCCAGTCATTATCAGGATTTATTGTTTTCGAAATAATTTTATTTGGTTTTACAAATATAGAATTATAACAATACAAAATACATATCCATATTTAGAATTTCCCACCTTCATGGGTCCTATTGTCAACCTTTTCAACTGCATATTATTTCATAATCCCTATTTTATATCTCTCCATTTTGTCCGTAGTATTTGCCACATTACAAGTAGCAAAAGACATGACACTTGCAATGTATTTTACACTTATAACATTATTGGGATTTCAAAGATGGAATTGATGTCGGGGGCAGGGGTCCAAAAGTCGGCCCTTTGTCCTGGATCTTAGGCAAGATTGTGGGTGTTTTTGCAAAAAACAACCCAAAACAACAACCTTTGGGATGTCCTGGTTTTTACTTTTAGAAAGATGGTAGCCCTACTAGTAACTAAGCTGCTTAATAATAATAATAATAATAATAATAATAATAATAATAATAATTTATTTGTACCCCGCCCATCTGGCTGGGTTTTCCCAGCCACTCTGGGCAGCTTCCAACAAAGATTAAAAATACATTAAAATGTCACACATTAAAAACTTCCCTGAACAGGGCTGCCTTCAGATGTCTTCTAAATGTCAGATGTCTTCTGAATATTTGCTCAGAAACAGTGGCCAGTGCCTTTGTGAGAACTGCTCATTCATCTCTGCAATTCTGAAGGCAAGTCAAATGCCTCCACTTCTGAAGTAGAAGATAAATGAGGCTGCTGCAATTAGCGGCCCAAAGTCACCCTGTGAATTAGTGGATAAGTAGTTACAGGTTGACTTGCACATGAGTTCAAGCTGTTGAACCGTACCTTGCCCACGGAGGGGAGGGGGGGGGAATGGTTAATGTTTTCTAAGAACAGGTCACGCTTAATTTCGCAAACTTGAATTTGCATGGGAACGGGCGGTAATTGATTGACACGTGGGGAAATTGTCAAGTGGTGACCGGTCCTTCAGCCGAAACCTCCCTGAGAGCTGTATTTCTGCTAGAGCTACTACCATAGCTGCTTCTTTCCGCAGCGCGAGTGCATCTCCGTCCACGTTGGCCAAGCTGGAGTCCAGATTGGCAATGCCTGCTGGGAGCTCTACTGCCTGGAACACGGCATCCAGCCTGATGGGCAGATGCCCAGTGACAAGACCATTGGGGGAGGAGACGACTCCTTCAACACGTTCTTCAGTGAGACGGGAGCTGGCAAGCACGTCCCCAGGGCCGTTTTCATAGACTTGGAGCCAACTGTGATTGGTAAGCATACAAACAAGACATGCTACAGGTGGGGGTGTAGCTTCCATACCCTCCAACATTTCTCCAATGAAAATAGGGATGTTAATAATAATAATATTAATAATAATAATAATAATAATAATAATAATAATAATAATAATAATAATTTATTTATACCCCGCCCATCTGGTCGGGCCTCCCCAGCCACTCTGGGTGGCGTCCAACAGGATATTAAAAACACAATGAAAGATCAAACATTAAAAACTTTCCTAAACAGGGCTGCCTTCAGAAGTCTTCTAAAAGGCAGATAGTTATTTATTTCCTTGACATCTGATGGGAGGGCATTTCACAGGGCGGGCGCCACTACCGAGAAGGCCCTCTGCCTGGTTCCCCTTAACCTCACTTCTTACAGCAAGGGAACCGCCAGAAGGCCCTCAGAGGTGAACCTCAGTGTCTGGGATGAATGATGGGGGTGGAGACATTTAAATTACCATGTGTTTAAAGCCCGTTCCCCTCCCCTCCCCCATAGCAACTGTAGTTTCCCCTTCACAGAGCCAACATCCCCAGCACCCTTGACAAACTACAGTTCCCAGGATTCTTTGGGAGAAGTCATGTGCTTTACCTATATGGTGGGCATGCCACCCAAATCTCCTCAGAAGCCTTAGACATGTGTTTGTCCTGGTGTACAATGGATATGATTCCTCAAGGGCAGATGGTCTTAAATACCTTTTCACCTGGGATCGCTTCTCTCCGCAGATGAGGTGCGCACTGGCACCTACCGCCAGCTCTTCCACCCCGAGCAGCTCATCACTGGCAAGGAAGATGCTGCCAACAATTACGCCAGGGGCCACTACACCATTGGCAAGGAGATCATTGACCTGGTCCTCGACAGGATACGGAAGCTGGTGAGTTGATATCTGCTGCCCGTGTGACTGGGAAAAGGAAGTATTCAGGGGCCCCTAAACAGGACAGGCAAGTCGTTTCACAAAAACACCCATTATAAATGGAGAAAGTACATTTCTGTAATATGTTCCTTCTTGTTTCCTCTGTTCTGGCTGTGAGCATGGTTGTAATAAGAAAAAGTACTGCCCGTGTTAAGAGGGAAAGGCCGGCTTTTCGGGAATAGACAAAACCCTTTTAAAAAGGAACAAATGGGGACCCTCCCAAACTAACAACAACAACAAATTTTGTATTCCGCCCTCCCCAGCCAAGGCCGGGCTCAGAGTGGCTAACATCATAAAAACAACACAATAAGAGAGGACTGAATGTGCCTAGAGTCCATGGAATTCTGGATGCTAGAAGGAGGAGAATATGCAAAAGCAAAGGGGAGAGGAGAATGGAACGGCAAAGGGGGAATTGTGACCCTCTCACTCCTCCCACTGCAACATTTTGTTGCAGGTTTCACTTTATGTTCGAGCTGTATTAAACTTTAGAGCTGGGGTCTTTTAAACCTCTCTTTCCAACAGGCTGACCAATGCACAGGTCTCCAGGGCTTCCTGGTCTTCCACAGCTTTGGTGGGGGCACTGGTTCTGGGTTCACCTCCTTGCTGATGGAGCGCCTGTCTGTTGACTACGGCAAGAAGTCCAAGCTGGAGTTCTCCATCTACCCAGCTCCCCAAGTCTCCACAGCTGTCGTTGAGCCCTACAACTCCATCCTGACCACCCACACCACCCTGGAGCACTCCGACTGCGCCTTCATGGTAGACAACGAGGCCATCTATGACATTTGCCGCAGGAACCTGGACATTGAGCGCCCCACTTACACCAACCTCAACCGCCTTATCAGCCAGATTGTGTCCTCCATCACGGCCTCCCTGCGATTTGATGGTGCCCTGAATGTAGACCTGACAGAATTCCAGACCAATCTGGTGCCCTATCCCCGAATCCACTTCCCCCTGGCCACCTACGCCCCAGTCATCTCTGCCGAGAAAGCTTACCATGAACAGCTGACGGTAGCAGAGATCACCAATGCTTGCTTTGAGCCAGCCAACCAGATGGTGAAATGTGACCCTCGTCACGGTAAATACATGGCCTGCTGCCTGTTGTACCGTGGGGACGTCGTCCCCAAAGACGTCAACGCTGCTATTGCCACCATCAAGACCAAACGTAGCATCCAGTTTGTGGACTGGTGCCCCACTGGTTTCAAGGTTGGTATCAACTACCAGCCCCCCACGGTGGTCCCCGGGGGCGACCTGGCCAAAGTGCAGCGTGCCGTCTGCATGCTGAGCAACACCACAGCCATTGCTGAGGCCTGGGCTCGCCTGGACCACAAGTTTGACCTGATGTATGCCAAGCGTGCCTTCGTCCACTGGTACGTTGGGGAAGGGATGGAGGAAGGCGAGTTCTCAGAGGCCCGGGAGGACATGGCTGCCCTGGAGAAGGATTATGAGGAGGTTGGGGCAGACAGTGCCGATGGGGATGACGAGGGCGAAGAATACTGATTTCTGTTTGTATCAGTTTGTTTTATGCTTCTCGCCCCTGTCTCCTTTCTGGATGCCTTCTGCTGTCTATTGTGTTAGACTCATTAAAAAGAAACGTTTGGTTGAAAGCAGTCTTGTTCCTTTCTTTATAGAACAAACCGTGCCCTGTCCTTTGGAGTTGTAGGCCTGGGTCCAAGATTCAGCATCGGAGACCATGTGTCTGTGCCCTGTCCTTTAGAGTTGCATAAAAGGGTCTGTACGGCTAGGTCCTGCTATAGATGATGTCAGCTGAGAACATGCTTTTTGAATGGGTGGAGCGGGACTGGCCAGGCTCTTAGGGTTGGCAGAACTTGAATGTCCTTGCAGCAGGACAACACAGGCATTTGCAATGCACCGAAGCATGCAAGGGCACTGACCTATATATTTGCAGCACTTTTTACAGCAATTCTGTTGTAAAATCTTTTCTCCTACTGGGCCGCATGACTCCACTTTCCTGCTTACGGATTTGATACTGAGAAACTTGGCCATTGCATCCACAAGATTCCTCTGGCCTGCTCCAAAGTTACATCTTTAAAAATGGTATCAAAGAAATTATATTGACTAGCAAAGAGAAATAGGAGTTTGCTGATGGACCTTTGACCTTAGTCCATGTTCTTAATTTTTGACTGGTTACTAAGGTTGACCACCCCTTATGCCGGAAGCCCCATATATATTCTTGACCGTTCTTTACATTTATGTGGCTTTATGGATTTGTAAGCATTGCCTTTGTAACGAAATGCACCAGAAGGTCTGCAAACGGATGGCTTGGCCTTCACTGCAATCTTTATTAAATTGAAGGAAGGCGCTACAGCTTTTTGTGAAAGGGCAAATTTGAATCTCATTATATCTAGATACACCGGTTTTGCAGCATTTGGATGGTGGTTGTGTTTGTGATATTTTGATCACCTTTTTATTTTTATTTTATTTTTTTGCCTTTATTGATTTTCGTATTTTACAATAATAAACATTTTTATAATACAGTCATCTTCAATAGTTTATATTACATTTTTTATCCTATATACAAAAGATAATTCACACCACAAAGTCCACTAGATAAAATTAAAAGGAAAAGAAATAAAGAGATAAAAAAGAAAAGAAAAAGAAAAACCAATTTCTCCAGGTCTTAAATAAATCATCAAATTAGACTTCCCCTCAATCCCCAATGTATATTATTGTATTACAAATGAATGTACTCTATTTGCTATACATATCTTTATCTATTTTCTATTACATTCTTATAACAACATGTAGCCGCACTCATAATAATCAAGTGTTCTCCCTTCAAGGTCACTTGAACGCTAGCATAGATAGTGAACCCTTACTGTATTTTTGGACATATATCTATCCCACTTTTCCATAATTTTGTGTTTGGAGTTACCTCTCAGACTATTTGTCAACTGCGCCATTTCGGCAACTTCTTGTAGCTTGTTTTGCCACCCTATTAGGGTTGGGACCTCCTCTTCCTTCCATCTTTTTTGCCAGCAAGATCCGTGCTGCTGATGTTGCGTATAGAAATATTTTGATCACCTTTTTAATGGTTCTAACATTTCACCACTGTAGCACGCAATGATAGTGTGGGTGAGTGAGGATCTACATCAGGAACAAGGGGGGGGGGGAGATCAGGAGCACCTCCTACTGTAGGGTTGCCATATTTCAAACAGTGGAAATCCAGACAGAAAAGTTGTTGAGCTTCTTCTTGTCAAAGTTTTTGCACAAAAATAAAAATGAAGTTTTTGAGCTATTTTATGTGAAACCCTCAGATGAGACCAATCAAAGGAGCATTATAATAGGGTTGCCATATTTCAAAATGTGAAAATCCAGACAGAAAATTTGAGGTGTGTGTGCTTTCGGGGGAGTTGTAGAGCTTTTTCTCTCTCTCCCCAAAATAGCAAAGAAATTGGAAGAGGGGGTCATTAATAAAGAATGGGGAAAGTGGAGCATTTCTTTGGAAAGCTATTGCACACAATTACACACATTGGTAGGATTGACAGAAAACTTGTAGTAAAAATTTGAACTATGAATTGACAAAGGATTGATCAGAATGAAGTTATGAAAGAGATGCAGAGGGGAGAAATTGTTATATTAAGATCCACAAGGGGCGGGGGGAGTCAAAAGGGATTATATGTCTATGTATTTAATTCGTTTGTTTAAGCTATTTTTTTAAGGAAAATAAGCAAAAACAACATTGCTCACATGGGTTGCCATACGTCCAGGTTTTCCAGGAATTTTTTAGCAATTTCCACCCAGACAATGCTTCCGGCTGCAGTATTCTGTATATGTCTGGGAAATTCTGGACGTATGGCAACCCTTGGCCACTGGAGAGGCAACATGGAGTGGCTGATCCATCCTTTGCAAGGAGTGTGCCACAGCAGCAGCAGCAGCAGCAGCAGCGTGCAATGCATTCCTCGGAGGCTGGAGGCGCTGCCCTGTGGATTCTGCCTCCTGATGCGATCACCACACCTTCCTGGGGCTCTTTCATAAGGAGGTGCCAATGTACAACATGCCATCTCCCCTCCCACTAGAGAAGCACATGGGTTTTATTTTGCGTGCCTGTTTTGTTCAGTGGAGGTAATAAAGCTATACGCAAGCTCTTTCTGTTGACAAAGTAAGCCAAGCCAGGGCTAGAAGATAGAGAACCATGAGAGGTCAGGAGGGTGGCAAAACGAGAACGGGCCTTCTCTGCAGTGGCTCCCTGTCTGTGGAATGCTCTCCCCAGGCAAGTTTGCCTGGCACCTTCACTACGGTATACACTTTTAGGTGCCAGGCAAAAACGTTCCTATTCAAACAGGCCTTTGCCTGACTTGATCTACGTCTCATACCCTGTTTAAAAATGCTGGCTCTTTTTGTTTTTTGTTTTAATTGGGTTGCTAGTTTTGTTTGATTTTATGTCTTTTGTATGTATTTTATATTTTATGGGAACCGCCCTGAGACCTTCGGGTATAGGGCAGTATAGAAAATAAGTAAGTAAATAAATAATTAATAACTTAATCTTGGTGGGTTGGTGGGGGATAAATCTCAGTAGCTAGCATTTAACTCCCCAGCTATGCCCTGTTGCTATAACCCTAGAAAAGTGAATCAAATAAAAATGGCTAAAAGGTGACTCTAGAAAAAGTGGGGAAATGGATCAAAGAAGATGCACTGAGATTGGTTCTGAAGGCTGTCTTAGAAGTTGAGGACTAACTACATACAGAAGTTGCATATTAGAATGAGAAAGTACAAGTCCTTATTACATGCCGTGATGAAGCTGCAATTAAACCTGCATTTCCAAAATGTGCTTTTGGAGCCGTATATTGCTGCTTTTTGAAACCCGTTCGTTTTTTATTACTTTTCAGTACAGTAATACCTTGGTTCTCAAACTTAATCCATTCCAGAAGTCCGTTCCAAAATCAAGGTGCACTTTCCCATAGAAAGTAATGCAAAATGGATTAATCAATTCCAGACTTTTAAAAACAACCCCTAAAACAGCCATTTAACATGAATTTTACTATCTAACGAGACCATTGATTCATAAAATGAAAGCAATAAACAATGTACTGCAGTCACACAATCAATCAATCAGTAGCTGTACTGGGTTCCACACAGTCACAAAAACAAAACAAAGAGAGTCACAAAAACGCAAAATAAATAGCAAAAACAGACAAACCTCAGTGTAACACTCAAAACGGAAGTGTGGCACTCAAATTGGAAGCGTAAGGCTCAAAACAGAGCACGTTCGCCTTCCAAAAAAAGTTTGCAAACCGGAACATTTACTTCTGGGTTTGCAGTGTTTGGGTTCCAAGTTGTTTGAGTACCAAGGCGTTTGAGAACCAAGGTACCACTGAAGATTGTACAGCAGTCTTTTCTATATTGCTACAAAAGTACCCTTTTGTACAAAAGGGATGTGGGAGGCTCTGTGGTTTAACCCACAGCTGTGGGTTAAACTACAGAGTCTAGGGCTTGCCAATCAGAAGGTCGGCAGTTCAAATCCCCGCAATGGGGTGAGCTCCTGTTGCTCAGTCCCAGCTCCTGCCAACCTAGCAGTTCAAAAGCACGTCAAAGAGCAAGTAGATAAATAGGTACCACTACAGCCGGAAGGTGTGCTGCTCTGGTTCGCCAGAAGCGACTTTGTCATGCTGGCCACATGACCTGGAAGCTCAGTTTAGTTTTATTACAGCAAAAGCTAGCAATACCATAATTCCAAAGAAAAGAAAATCAGTAATAACATCACCAGAAATAAAACAATTACACAATCGCTTCTCAGCCTTTTGGCTAAGATCAAGTGTAGTAGACCTGGAAGCTGTACGCCGGCTCCCTCAGCCAATAACGCAAGATGAGTGCCGCAACCCCGGAATTGGTCATGACTGGACCTAATGGTCAGGGGTCCCTTTACCTTTATCTTTAAAAAAGTACCCTAACATCAATGAGTTTGTAGGTTAGGAATGAGGCCTACAGGACTCCTCTGAGTGCCAAAAATGTTGTTTAGTCGTGTCCAACTCTTCGTGACCCCATGGACCAGAGCACGCCAGGCACTCCTGTCTTCCACTGCCTCCCGCAGTTTGGTCAAACTCATGTTCGTAGCTTTGAGAACACTGTCCAACCATCTCGTCCTCTGTCGTCCCCTTCTCCTAGTTCCCTCCATCTTTCCCAACATCAGGGTCTTTTCCAGGAGTCTTCTCTTCTCATGAGGTGGCCAAAGTATTGGAACCTCAGCTTCAGGATCTGTCCTTCCAGTGAGCACTCGGGGCTGATCTCCTTCAGAATGGATAGTTTGATCTTCTTGCAGTCCCCGGGACTCTCAAGAGTCTCCTCCAGCACCATAATTCAAAAACATCAATTCTTCGGCGATCAGCCTTCTTGAGTGCCAAAATAGGTCTGCTTTATTCTTGTCCTTTGCCAGTAAGCTTCCAATCTGTCCTTTGCAGTGCTTGTTCTAGCCCCAACAAGTGGTGGAATAAATGGACGGGTGCAGGTTGCTAAGTCTGCAACTCGGAATTCAGCCACTGCTGCATGAGAAAACAAGCTCCTGCCAAGTGGTTTCTGTGAGACAGCAGGATACTCAAGCGAGGGCGAAACTGAACGGATTACATTAATGACTGCTGCCTCCTTCAGCTTCTGCTGCAGCCATATCTGCATAAATACAAAAGCATCATTGGACGGACTCCAGCTAGCCATATGTGGGGGCAGGCTGTGTCTGGTTAGGTGATATTCTTAACAGCTGCCTCTTTGCTGGGCCCTTCTTACATCCATCTTCCCTTCCTGAAGATGCCAATGCAAAGTGGATAGAAAAGTTAGATGGAGAAGGTGAGGTGGACGAGTTATTGGAAGAAACTGGATAAGACGTGATGAGAGCAGAACATTGACACAAGGCCGGATCAGGAGAAACTTGAGGAAAACAAGGGGAGGGCATAACAACCAGTGCAGAAGCATTGTGTCACTGGAGAAAGGGGACGTTAAGGAAGGGAGGCTGGGAGATTTGTAGGGGATGGCGACGTAGGGGTTGGGAAGGAAATGAACGAATTCCTGTAAACCTAATTGACTGATTTTTGGAGTAAATCAACTTGAAAACGATTGGCCACAAATAGGGGGTTTAATGATCCGACAAACTCAATCACAGGGGCAAGCAAATAATGAGTAGGAATAAATTTCTTTGCTACATCTGAATCAAGAGAGGTCATGTGAGGTCTGGACCGGTGCCTAGGCTCAGAGGTGGGCTGCGTGATGGCCAGCAACAGAGTCTGAATCTTGCCAAGGTGGAAGCGCTGTGGGTGAGCAGTTAGCAAGTTTGGATCATTGGGTCCACGGCCTGCTTTAAGTGACATGCTACTCCCTCTGAAGGAGCAGGTTCAAAGGCTGAGGGTGCTCCGAGATGACCCCCATTTAGAATGTTCATTTAAACAACCTTAAAACAACAGTGACTTCTCTTCTTTTTCCATGGTTCATTTTGCGTAACAAATAACCTGCATATTTTATATAATTATTACTTATTTATTTATACATACCCCGCCCATCTGGCCAGGCCTCCCCAGCCATTCTGGGCGGCTTCTAACAGAAATATTAAAATACAATAATTTATTAAACATTAAAAGCTTCCCTAAACAGGGCTGCCTTCAGATGTCCCCTAAAAGTCTGGTAGTTGTTTTTCTATTTGACATCTGGTGGGAAGGCATTCCACAGGGTGGGTGCCACTACCGAGAAGGCCCTCTGCCTGGTTCCCTGTAACTTGGCTTCTCGCAATGAGGGAACCGCCAGAAGGCCCTCGGTGCTGGACCTCAGTGTCTGGGCAGAATGATAGGGGTGAAGACGCTCCTTCAGGTATACTGGACCGAGGCCATTTAGGGCTTTAAAGGTCAGCACCAACACTTTGAATTGTGCTCGGAAATGTACTGGGAGCCAATGTAGGTCTTTCAAGATCAGTGTTATGTAGTCTCGGCGGCTGCTCCCAGTCACCAGTCCAGCTGCCGCATTCTGGATTAATTGAAGTTTCCCCTCATAGAGTACATTGCAGTAGTCCAAGCAAGAGATAACTAGAGCATGCACCACTCTGGCGAAACAGTCCACGGGCAGGTAGGGTCTCAGCCTGTGTACCAGATGGAGCTGATAAACAGCTGCCCTGGATACAGAATTAACCTGTGCCTCCATGGACAGCTGTGAGTACAAAATGACTCCCAGGCTGTGCACCTGGTCCTTCAGGGGGTCCTTCAGGGAGTCCTCCACACCTGCCCGCCTCCTGTCCCCCCAAAACAGTACTTCTGTCTTTGTCAGGATTCAACTTCAATCTATATAAACTAAACCATTCGGTATTCTGTTATTGCATCCATCAAAACTTATCTATACTGTTGAATTTATCTTATTGCTGCCAGCATTTTCATTATCAGACAATTCCCCCCCCCCATATATTCAATGAGCATTTTCCTATTTTCTTTAAACATATGTTCTTCTGGTTCTCTTATTCTATAAGTTGGGTCTGCAAGCTGCGCATATTCCATCAGCTTAAGTCGCCGTTCTTCTTTAGGTGGGACTTTGCTCGTTTTCCATTTTGAGGCTAACAAAACACGGGCCGCAGTAGTGGCATATATAAATAACTTTTTTTTACACCTGGGAATTTCTGTCTGAATTATCCCCAACAAAAAGGACTCTAGTTTTTTTTGGGTGGGGCGGAGAGTACTTTTAAACATCCCCCCCAATTAACTATGTATTATTTCCCAATACAGTGGTACCTCGTGTTGCGAACTACCCTCCTTACAAATTCTTCGGATTATGCACTCCACTAACCTGGAAGTAGATGCCCCTTCTTGCAAACTTTGCCCCAGAATGTGAGCAGAAATTGTGCTCTGGCGGTGCGGCAGCAGCAGGAGGTGCCATTAGGAAAAGCGCGCCTCATGTTATGAGCAGTGTCCGGTTATGAACGGACCTCCAGAACGGATTAAGTTTGCAACCAGAGGTACCACTGTTCTCTTTTACCCTTTTACAGGTCCACCACATATGATAGAAGGTACCCTCGGTCTCATTGCATTTCTAGCACTTATCGGATTCAGTCTTATACTGTACTGTACATCTTAATGAAAACATGTCAAAGTGCAAGTAGATAGATATGTATTTGGCATTTCCGTGTGCTGCTCTGGTTTGCCAGAAGCGGCTTAGTCATGCTGGCCACATGACCTGGAAACCGTACGCCGGCTCCCTTGGCCAATAAAGCGAGATGAGCGCCACAACCCCAGAGTCGTCCATGACTGGACCTAACGGTCAGGGATCCCTTTACTTTTAATGAATGAATGGAAATCGTATTGAATGTGAAGACTTAACTGCTTGGGGAATAAGCAATGTGAGGCAGCCTGCAGAGTATTTCTGAAACAGCGGCAAAATTGGAAGGCGAGGAATAATTGGAAATGGAGGAGAAGAGGCAGATTGAAGGTAGAAACAGAAAGGGGGTTGCTTATGAAGAGAAAGCAAAGGTGTGCTTGTCTGAGGCTATTAGAAGTGGGTAGGAGAAAAACGAGGGAAGAAAGGATACGGTGAAGGAATGACTTAAGGCAGGCAGAGGCATGGGGTGCAGGATTTGAGAGGACGGGAAAAGGAGGCTGAGCCAAAAGGAACAAGAGGGGAAGTAAACCAAATGGCCTAAGTTTAACAAGATTAGCAAAAGAGAAATGATAGTTCACTACCCATTATTGAAAGAATGTGTCCACCCCCATCGTCCAGCCCAGACATTGAGGTCCAGCTCCGAGGGCCTTATGGCGGTTCCCTCACTGTGAGAAGTGAGGTTACAGGGAACCAGCAAGACAGCCTTCTTGATAGTGATGCATGCCCTGTGGAACACCCTCCCACCAGATGTCAAGGAAATAAATAACTGCACAACTCTTAGAATATATCTGAAGGCAGTCCTGTATTAGGAAATTCTTAATGTCTGATGATTTACAATTTTTAATATATGTTGTAAGCCGTCAGATGGGCTATTATTACTATTATTGTACCTGCTTGGGGGAAAAACATTTGACTGCCCAGGATGATTTTCCAGAACTTCCTCTGGCATAGGTGTGTTATTTTGTCAATGTTTTAGGGATCACCAATGTGGCATATTTGGGGGCCAATGTGCCTACCAGTATTTTAACACATGCAAATGGTCTCAGCAAACATCACCTGCTTGAACTGCCTTGGCCTCTTCTACATGCCAACGTTTCATTGGATGCCGAAGATAGGACATTCCTGTTCTATGCCGCCTCGAGAGGTCCAGAGGGTGGCAACATGAGAACGGGACCTTCTCTGCAGTGGCTCCCCGTCTGTGGAATGCTCTCCCCAGGGAAGTTCGCCTGGCACCTTCATTAGACACTTTTAGGTTCTAGGCAAACACATTCCTTTTTAACCAGGCCTTTGGTTGATTTTAGTGACCTCCTATGCCCTTTTAAAATGTGGCTCTTTGGGGGGAGTCTTATTGGGCTATTGCTTTTATTTTATATACTGTGATCTACCCCGAGTCCTCCAGGTATAGGGCGGTATATAAATTCAACAAACGAGAAGTGCAAGTAACTTGTCTCTGGGACTGAGCCCGGCAGGGACTAATATAGGATGCTATCCTCGTTCTCTGGGTGACATGGGGTGCATGCCTGCACCATTTTATATGCCCCTTTTCTGCTCTTTTAGATGTGGCAGCTATTTTGTCACGCCACACTGCCAAGGCAGCCACCTTGTGTTATGCCCTCTCCACCACCAGCCCACCCAGTTGTTGACCGACACCCATGGGACTTTTGAGTTCCAAATGTGCCTGCCTGTTCCCATTGTAGCCAGCCAGACACTGATGGGAAGCCCACAAACAGGGACAGGGGCATAATAGCCCTTTCTCGTTCATGTTCCCCAGCAACTGGGTTGCAGACACATGGCTTCCAGTGCTGAATCTTGGACCCAGGCCTACAACTCCAAAGGACAGGGCACGGTTTGTTCTATAAAGAAAGGAACCAGACTGCTTTCAGCTAAACATTTTGTTTAATGAGTCTAAAACAATGGACAGCAGAAGACATCCAGAAAGGAGACAGGAGCGAGAAGTAAAAAACAAACTGATACAAACAGAAATCAGTATTCTTCGCCCTCGTCATCCCCATCAGCACTGTCTGCCCCAACCTCCTCATAATCCTTCTCCAGGGCAGCCATGTCCTCCCGGGCCTCTGAGAACTCGCCTTCCTCCATCCCTTCCCCAACGTACCAGTGGACGAAGGCACGCTTGGCATACATCAGGTCAAACTTGTGGTCCAGGCGAGCCCAGGCCTCAGCAATGGCTGTGGTGTTGCTCAGCATGCAGACGGCACGCTGCACTTTGGCCAGGTCGCCCCCGGGGACCACCGTAGGGGGCTGGTAGTTGATACCAACCTTGAAACCAGTGGGGCACCAGTCCACAAACTGGATGCTACGCTTGGTCTTGATGGTGGCAATAGCAGCATTGACGTCTTTGGGGACGACATCCCCACGGTACAACAGGCAGCAGGCCATGTATTTACCGTGACGAGGGTCACATTTCACTAATTGGTTGGCTGGCTCAAAGCAAGCGTTGGTGATCTCTGCTACCGTCAGCTGTTCATGGTAAGCTTTCTCAGCTGAGATGACTGGGGCGTAGGTGGCCAGGGGGAAGTGGATTCGGGGATAGGGCACCAGATTGGTCTGGAATTCTGTCAGATCTACATTCAGGGCACCGTCAAATCGCAGGGAGGCCGTGATGGAGGACACAATCTGGCTGATAAGGCGGTTGAGGTTGGTGTAAGTGGGGCGCTCAATGTCCAGGTTCCTGCGGCAAATGTCATAGATGGCCTCGTTGTCTACCATGAAGGCACAGTCGGAGTGCTCCAGGGTGGTGTGGGTGGTCAGGATGGAGTTGTAGGGCTCGACAACAGCTGTGGAGACTTGGGGAGCTGGGTAGATGGAGAACTCCAGCTTGGACTTCTTGCCGTAGTCAACGGACAGGCGCTCCATCAGCAAGGAGGTGAACCCAGAACCGGTGCCCCCACCAAAGCTGTGGAAGACCAGGAAGCCCTGGAGACCTGTGCATTGGTCGGCCTGTTGGAAAGAGAGGTTTTAAAAGATTCTCACATGTCCTGACATGGTCTTACTGAAAATCCTGCTTAGTTAACACGGAGGCTACTAGGGGTTTGGAGAGAGGAAGAGTCAGCTTTTCAGGAGATCATACAACAGAAGACAGTCTCTGCAGAAGGCTCCTAGGCAGTGCAGCAGAGACTTCTGAATAGGATAAAGGAGAGAGGGACAAGGACACTGAGCCTCACTTAATGCTGTACTATGTCCCTGTAGCTTCCAGACAACTACTGCCTCTTAATTCAAGGGCTAGACCTTATATGGAGGACATCTGAACCATGAAGCTCCCCTTCTTAGACCAACTGGTCCTGCTAAATTTATGCCTATGCTATTTCTGCCCCAGCGCTTAGCTTTGGAAGACAGATCAACCTGACGGCACAAATTATTGCATGATCACACCACCACCTCTGCTACTGGGGGTTTGGAGAGAGCAAAATCCTTGAAGATGGCATATTCCTCTGGTAGCCAACGTAGTGTCCTCCAAAGGCTGTGGGGTCGATCTCCCATCAACCCAAGCAGTCTTGGCACTCACCGCCTTGTGAGGTGGTAAGCAATGATGGGCGTTGTAGTCTAACAATGTCTGGAGGTCACAATGCAAGCTAACTCTGGTGTAGCAGAAGATAATCCCCATGGACCTTTGCTTATTTAAGAATTTTGATCCTAACACTAATTCAATAATTTAAGATCACAACACAAGAAGACTATTCTTTAAGATTATCTCCTTCCCATCCACAGCGCTTACCCTTTAACATATCTGCCCAAGAATTGTACCATGGCCACACATCAAGGACAGACAGACCTTGTATGATTGATCTCCTTCTTCTCTCTTGTACAACTTGGGAGTTACCAACCTGAGCAACATCCAAAACTGGGACACGGGGGCTGAATCAAATTACCTTTTGCACCCCACTGGGACCATCTGCATAAGGCATGGGTGGGAACTCGTGGCTTCCATACATTGCTGGACTCCAATTAAAATGGCTCATGGTCTGGGATGGGGATGTTTTTGGTTAACAATTTCCAGAAGGCCAAAGCTTCCTCACCCACGAAGTAAGGAATGCTATTAATCATAACCTCCCTTTGAACAATACTCATTTTACAGAAGACCACTGAAGCCACAAGATAAGCCATGAAGCATGTGTCCGATAATTCTTCTTCGAGCTGCGGTTTATACAAGGCGCAGCAAATGGCACCAGCTTTCTCAAATCATGAAGCCCCATTTTAGAGCTAGAGATCACCGAGTCTCAGCAATCTCCAACTTCCTGGGAAAAGGCAACTATGCTTAAGCTTGCCTATAAAAAGCATGTTACCAGCCCCTCACCTCAATACGACAAGCAGATTAACAGCTTGACTGCATGCATTTTTACTCAGTTACTGTTCTTTACCCTTAAAGGAGCAGGGGGCCTATCAGCATAATATGCAGAGCAGCTTCCCCTCCAAATATTTATGAGAAACTGCAGCCTGTACAATCCTCCCTCTTCAACTCTTGCTAAAGATAAAGAGCAGAACTTGGAGTCTCCCATACAGATAAGCCCAATAGCTTTTATCTTCAGAAACTCAACACACTCCTGACTTCCTTAAACCGTACAATTCCCCACCCCCACAACTCTCTGTGCTTGTTTTAGTTCCATAGGCTGAAAGCTTAGAATTTAAATAACAAGGTTCCTGTGAGCACAGTCTCAGCCAAGGAATTTTATTTTCCCATGACTAGAGAGCTACACAGAGAGTTCTTCCACTTTACACAAAGCTCTATTTCTGCTTTTCTAACCAAGCAATTGTTTCTTTGGGTGGCATCCAAGTAAATAATTATGCAAGCGGGAAAACTTCGGCTTGCACAATGGAAATTGCCCTCTCCCCCCCCCCCAATGCACACCCCAAAATATGATCTGGGTGGCTTGAGGAACCCCCGGAACAGTTTCTGGGGTGTACAGAGAGGGGGTGGGGAGTCTCATTGCGAAAGCGTTCTGCTTGAGCTAGGGGTTACTTAGCACTACTTCAGATATTATTCTTTTGCTATTTGTGGAGTTGGTGTGTGGGAGATTCCACCTGCAAGTGAAATGAAACAAAGGCTCATTGAAGAGCTGCCACCAAGCTCCAGGAGAAGCAGAGGAAACAGAAGGACGGCTTCATACAGGCAAAAAGAACCAAAAACTTGAGATTAAGCAGCAAAAAAGAAGAGACTCCAATTTCTGTGGCCACACACTCCTAAGCCCAATAAGATACACACTCTTGCTTGGAATATTGGGCATGCAGCGGTGGGGAAAACCATTCCCAAATGCATCCAAGAACTAGAGAGCACGGGCTTCCTCTCACAAAAATCCACTCCAGCTCTTTTTCCTGCAAGCCCAATTTTGGCAGCTGTGGAGTGACATTCCTCTCTTGCTTGCCAAGATCAAAGAATTTGCCTTCTGAGGCTGTATGAGGGCAGGCAAGGGAGGAGAACGATTGCACAACCAGATTTGGGTTTTTTAAAAGTCTATCTCGAGCATCCTTTCCCTTGTCTTTAGAAGCTCCTGAAGTCTCTGCAGAAGGCGCCTAGGCAGTGCAGCGGAGACTTCTGAATAGGATAAAGGAGAAAGGGACAGAGACACTGAGCCTCACTTAATACTATGTCCCTGTAGCTTCCAGACAACTATGGCCTCTTAATTCAAGGGCTAGACCTTATATGGAGAACATATGAACCATGAAGCTCCCCTTCTTAGACCTACTGGTCCTGACAAATTTAGGCCTATGCTACTCCTGCGATTAGCTTTGGAAGGCAGACCAACCTGACCGCAAAAATTATTGCATGTCCACACTAGCACCTCTGCTATCCTAAGCTCTTTGGGGAAAAGCAGGATACAGTGCATGTGAGGTATTAATTAGAAGCAATGTACAATTAATTCTTGTCCTTGGGGGGGGGGTGTGAAGGAAAGAGGCAGACATGCACAAACAGTACAGGCAGGTAGGACCCTAGCTCAAAAGTTTAACACAGCTTGGACATAAAGCAAAACCTGCAACAAAATGTTGCAGTGGGGGGATCAGGATCCCCGCTTTGCCATTCCATTCCATTCCATTCCCCTCTCCCTTTTGCTTTTACATTTTCTCCTCCTAGCACATAGAATTCTATGAACTCCAAGCACACTCAGTCCTCAGTTATCAATTTTGGAGGGTCCCTGTTTGTTCCTTTTTTAAAAAAGGGTTTTGTTTATTCCCGAAAAGCTGGCCATTCCCTCTTAACACGGGCAGTGCTGTTCTTGCTGCAACCATGCTCACAGCCAGAACAGAGGAAACAAGAAGGAACATATTAAAGAAATGTCCTTCCCCCATTGATAATGGGTGTTTTTGTGAAACATCTTTCTTGTTGTGTTTAGAAGCCCCTGAAGACCTCCTTCCACCAGTCTTGCCGGCTGCAGACATCAACTCACCAGCTTCCTGATCCGGTCAAGGACCAGGTCAATGATCTCCTTGCCAATGGTGTAGTGGCCCCTGGCGTAATTGTTGGCTGCATCTTCCTTGCCAGTGATGAGCTGTTCGGGGTGGAAGAGCTGGCGGTAGGTGCCAGTGCGCACCTCATCTGCGGAGAGAAGCAATTGGAAGCATCAAGACACCTCGCATCCCTCCTGTAGACACAAACATAGCTAGAAAGCTTTTAGAGGTGCCTTGTTTGCTCACCGATCACAGTTGGCTCCAAGTCCACAAAGACTGCCCTGGGGACGTGCTTGCCAGCTCCCGTCTCACTGAAGAAGGTGTTGAAGGAGTCGTCTCCTCCCCCAATGGTCTTGTCACTGGGCATCTGTCCATCAGGCTGGATGCCGTGTTCAAGACAGTAGAGCTCCCAGCAGGCATTGCCAATCTGGACTCCGGCTTGGCCAACGTGGATGGAGATGCACTCACGCTGCAAAGAGAAGCGGTTAAAATGAATGCATATGGCCTTCCTCAAGGCAGACACACACCCCACAGACCTGAAGCTCCCCTGTCCAGCCAATTCTATGTTATTTTAAATCCCCCATTCTTACCCATGCTTCTTAATTGTGAGTTTAGGGCCTGCCTCCACAATTGCAGAAAGGAACAAAGTGATAGATCTAGAGCAGTTTGTGCATGCACACACTGACTGAGCAAAGCTGTGCTAGTCGGCAGTGGCGCTGCGGTCTAAACCACTGAGCCTCTTGAGCTTGCTGATCAGAAGGTCAGGGGTTCGAATCCCCGCAATGGGGTGAGCTCCCATTGCTCTGTCCCAGCTCCTGCCAACCTAGCAGTTCAAAAGCACGCCGGCACAAGTAGATAAATAGGTACCACTGCGGCGGAAAGGTAAACAGCATTTCCCTGTGCTCTGGTGTCCCGTTGCTCCAGAAGTGGTTTGGTCATGCTGCCACATGACCCAGAAAGCTGTCTGTGGACAAAAGCCGGCTCCCTCGGCCTGAAAGCGAGATGAACTCCGCAACCCCATAGTCGCCTTTGACTGGACTTAACTGTCCAGGGGTCCTTTAACTTTACCTAGTCGTCAGTCTACTAGGAAGCAAGCAGCTAATGAATTGCCCACAATGCAATGTCATCACCCCCAAAGCAGAGCTGCCATGGTATAGTTCGGAATAAGCAGTCCCCCTTCCTGCCCCACTTCTGTGGCCTCAAACTTGCAGAATTCAAAGTGTGTTTCTAGAAATTGTGCTTTAACCACAGATTTTTAGAACACTGTATGCCAAAGACCCAGAAATGCAAACAGAATCCATTGCATAGGAAATAAGACATGTGGAAAATTCACTCACTTTCTTAAAGCTAAGCTGATAATATTAAAGGAGTCATTTAAAGAAGAAACTTGTTCACATGCCAGTCTGTTGTGACTTTAATCCATTTTTTGATGATTGATAAGGAGAAAGTGGCTTGTGACAGCTTTGGCAGCAAACAGCTTTTACCCACAAAGTGTTGTTGAAAACTAATTCTCCCCATCATCCTATCTGAAAAGAAGGGAACTCTTAAATGAGATGCCAGCACCAACAAAAAGGGCAGGCCTTTGTGATGTCTAAAATGTACAAGATGTTATTGGAATGGGAGACAAAACATGAACAAGTGAAATCTTCAATGGGCAATAGTCTTCATAATGTAGAAATGGAAGAATGGGAACGATTATGGAATACGGGTATAAAATTTACAATATGTTATGGTTTAAGAGAAAATTCTATGAAAATGTTATATAGATGGTACCAAAATGTGGCAGTTAGGCTGGTGATTGGTAATGGCTGACAGGACCATATAACACTGGCCCTAAAGGATCTTCACTGGCTCCCAATTCAAAGTGTTGGTGCTGACCTTTAAAGCCTTAAAGGGCCTTGGCACAGTACCTCAGGTTACAAACGCTTCAGGTTACAAACTCCGCTAACCCAGAAATTGGCACCTCAGGTTAAGAACTTTGCTTCAGGATGAGAACAGAAATCGTGCTCTGGCGGCGCGGCGGCAGCAGGAGGCCCCATTAGCTAAAGTGGTGCTTCAGGTTAAGAACAGTTTCAGGTTAAGAACGGACCTCTGGAACGAATTAAGTTCTTAACCAGAGGTACCACTGTATACCTGAAGGAGCGTCTCCACCCTGACATTGAGGTCCAGCTCCGAGGGCCTTATGGCAGTTCCCTCCCTGCGAGAAGTGAAGCTACAGGGAACCAGGCAGAGAGCCTTCTTGGTGGTGGTGCCTGCCCTGTGGAACACCCTCCCATCAAATGTCAAGGAAATAAAGAACTATCTGACTTTTAGAAGACATGCGAAGGCAGCCCTGTTTAGGGAAGTTTTTTATGTTTGACATTTCATTAAGTTTTCATATATGCTGGAAGCTGCCCACAGTGGCTGGGAAAACCTAGCCAGATGGGTGGGGAATAATAGGGACAGTAGTCATTGCAATATATTTGTATTTTCCACAAGTGAACTCCCAGCATTTGGAAGCTTGAAGCATTATATAGAGCTGCAACAATCTTGTCCCTTAAGGTTCATAAACCTACTTTAACATGCAGACAGTGGGTTAAGTGAGCAGGAGAGACTGATCTGTCCTGGTTAAAGATTACACTAAAGTGTGAGGTAGTGTGGGCTAGCCAGATGAGCTTGGCCAAGGGCGTGCAATAGACCAACCGATTCCCTACACGACAACACTGTACAGTGGTGCCTCGACTTACGAATTTAATCCGTTCCGAAGGCACCTTCGTAGGTCGAAAAATTCGCAAGTCGAAAAGCGCCATTGGAAACGTGATTTCCCATAGGAATGCATTGGAAACGAAAAAAATTGCAAGTCAAAGCAACCCTATCTAATAATTCGTAAGTCAAAAAAACCCTATCTAAAACCGCCACGGTTTCCGTTCAGATGTCGAGAAATTCATAAGCGTGCGGCCATTTGCCCCATTCGTAAGTCGAATTTTTCGGTTGTCAAGTCGTTTGCAAGTCGAGGTATCACTGTACAGTACTGTAACTCAACCCTGAGGCACTCATTGTATGCAAGACACTGTTACTCATTCCTAATCGGCACTGCATGCTTTGGGTGTGACTCAAACCACCCGGTGCCTGTTGAGTCATTGTGTCTGCTGCAGCAAGACAATGTATCCCCCTCAGGACTATAAAATCTGTATAGTTAGTATCACATTTTGCCTCACGCTTTAGGTTGTACAAATGCAGCAAATACAAGGTTGCCATATTTCAAGAGTAAAAACCAGGACACCCTGAAAGTTGTTGAGTGGTGGTGGGTTTTTTTGAAACCACTGAAATTTCCGAACTATCCGGGACAAAGCAGCCCTAGCAAATATAACTTTCTTTTTTACAGGAGAATCAGGGGATTATGGGTCCTAATTGGGGGGGGGGAGCAACTGGACTACAGGCACTTTGCTCAAAGTTGTTCCATTGGTCAAAAGGACTAAGGCCTGGAGATTATAGGAGTGCTGGAGTTCAAGGAAGACAAGGTTCCTAGCCTGCGCATGCTTGCTTCTTGCTCATCCAAATGCTAATGAGTCGATGTTTCAGAGCCAGCTCTTTTGAACTCCCAACAGGATTTGGCTTGTTTTAGCCAGTTGCTGGCAGCGAAGTGAAAATGTAGCAAGAGCTAGGCAGAAGAGGCCCAAGGCCTCACCCCACCAAAGCAGGCAATTGAGTGCTAGGCAACTGAGCCCCATTATCCTTCCCACAGCGCAAACAAGGGGGAGGAAAGCAAGGAGCAGATTTGGTTTCACAGAGCTAGCCAAGTCCTGTGCACCATTAGCTAGCCTCGGTTTCTGGAACCCAGAACGCCAGGATCAGGGTTCCAAAGGGGGGTGAACGTGCCTCTCTAACAAGTTGTGGGGCACTGAGAAACATTTCGCACAGGGCTCCAGGTTTACCAACAGGCAGGGCAAATGAAAGCAAACCAGAGCCAGATGATTCTAGCTTTGTTTCTCATACTGTTCCCCATAAGAGTTCTACAAAATGGAGCTGTTATGCCCTTTGAAGATCTGTCCCTCCTAACTTTGGCTGAACATGCCTTGGTTTCCAGCAACTCCTAAGACATTTTGCCCTGCCTGCTGGTAGCTGGACATTATGCAATGCCACATTTGCTAGAGCCAAGCTTCCCAGCCGGCAAGTTCAAACTTGGTCACTTTTGCTTTCAAGATGCTACGCAACCCCAAAAGGATTACCTTGCCTAAGGATGCCTCTTAAGCGCAACCTAAGCCGCTTAGCCTGGCCGATTTGCAATGGGCATTTGGGGACAAGAGTATGTGTTTTTTCTTGCATGGGGGGGCAGGATTGGTTTGCAGCGTTTCCTCCTTTTGCCAGCAGGCTAATGAAGCGCGCAAAGTCCCGCGTTCAACTGCCCGGGGAAATGACGCAACAAGCTGGTTATTCAACGAGACTCTTCCCGCGCGTTCTCTCTGGCGGGCTGCTCGCCTTGGACTCTCGCTTTCGAACGCTGCTTGGAAGAAGTGACTCAACACGTGGTTACGGAAGCAAGAAAAAAAAGAGGTCTGGGCATGGGCGTAACCAGGAATTTTGTGGGGGGGGGGGCGGGACAGGCCTTTTGTTAGGGGGACAGAACCTATGTGATTCGTCAGTTAAGTATTTCTATTGTTTTACTTGATGGGGGGCGGGCAGCTGCCCTCACCTACCCCCCCCCCTTGGCTACGCACATGGGTGTGGAAGAGGCTGCCATGCTGGGCTTAAGCGGCCACATCCTGCTGCTTAAGGTTCCGGAAGCACGCTTCCGGAGGATTTTTGGCAAAAGACCTTGTTCCATAGACCCATTTCCCAGAAAGGGTAAATCGAGGCTCACAGAGACTATTCAAATATTCTCATGGCTTAGTTTGGTAGCAGCTGGACTAAGCAATGCACCCCATAACCCGCTTCTGGCACCGATCCTAACAAGTCCCGTAGAGACGCAATTGAACTCGAAGCGCAACCCCCCCCCAACAAGAATTATCAGAACCCGGGCAAATAAGGCACCTTATGCTTCCAAATGGCGCATTAAAGGTTAAGGGGACGAGTACGGCCATTTAGGGGCTTTTCCTACACCAAGGAAGCTGGGCGTCCCACCGCGTGCGCTCAAGTTTCAGGCCACTCGCTCCCTCCGCTCCAAATCATCACGCGGAAACCACTCGGGCAACGCTCATCCGGATGTGCGCACACGCAACCAAGCGGACACGTGTCTGCACGCTGGCATAGCCGCGATTTATTCCCGGGAGCCGGAGGGTGGCGCCCCACCCCGAGATGGAGCTCCTCCTGGAACAACGAGGGAGAAGGCATCGCTGCCTCGCCAGCGCCTTTTGGCCCCCCCATCCGCGAGCGCCATTCGCTCCTTGACACCCGTGTCCCGGGAGCCCCGAGCTGGCTACAGACACCCACAGGGTGCAGCTCCATCGCACCCCCCCCCCTCACATCCTATGGCCCTGGATGCCCGAGCACCCACAAAATTCCCCGTGAAGGGCACCCACTAATCTGGGTGCCAGGGCCATGCACGTTGCATGGGCACCTACGGCCCCGGGGCACCCCCGGTTGTGGGGCCAAGTTGGCACCGCTGCACCCCACCCTGCCTCGCTTTCCTGGTCCCCAGGCACGAACCCCCGCGAAACCTTTGTCTCCAAGCCTCCGCCTCCTCCTCCTCACTACGCACCATGTTTCCTCGACGGCAGGGAAGAAGGAAAAAAGAAACGAATCAGGAGCGGGAGAAGGAGGAACCGAGTCTTCCTCACTAGTCGACCCGTTCAGGGAGCCGTCCGTGAGCCAAAACTACGTCCGAACTGCTGCACGGGTTGGGGCGGGGCCTTTTATAGGGCTGGAAGCGTGTCGTCGGCAGCAGGGGCGGGGCTTGGCGGAGGGAGAGGGAGATGCCTTGCCCCGCCCCTTCACCGGCCCCTGATTGGCGGGTTCGAATTTCCCGAAAGGTGAAGGCGGGCGGGCGAGCGAATGGGGAGAGGAAAAGCGGCTCCGCCATGAAGGGGGGGGGTTGGAGGACAAGGACCCCGCTTTTCACATAGGAATTCATAGGAGCCAAGGGCGTAGCCAAGGGGAGAGCAGCTGCCCCCACAGATCAATAAAAATACTTAACTGAGGTTCTGCCCCCCCACAAAAATCCTGCCCAAGGTCCCTTCGGTCCTCCAATAAAATATCTGACACCCCCCAAAAAAATTGATGGCAGGGGTGCCAACTTGAATAAAATACTGGGGGGGGACAGGTAAGCCCCACCCCGCATCTTCAATCACGTGGCACGGTGCACTGGGTGGGGGCCTAAAGGGGGGGCTAAACCCCTTAAATTTTTTATTGAATGGGGTTCGAAGACCCCTCTACCCCTAGGAGTTGGCTCCTATGGTTGATGGGCATGGTCATACAAATAGTGTGCGTGCACCGTGCCACGTGATCGATGATGTGGGGCGGGGCCTTTACGGTCCCCGCACCCCCCCCAATGTTTCAGGTAGCTTTGCCGTATTTCAAAAAAGTAAAAAACCAGGGCGCCCCCAAAATCGTCGAGGTTTTTCTTACCAAAGGCTTGTGGTCCAAAGCACTAAAAAAAAAAAACCCGCGATTTGTCAAAGATCCAGGACAAAGCGCCGCCTTTTAGAGATCCCCACCCCCCACTCAATTTCCCCCGCTAATGTCCGGGGCGATCCGGACGTGCGACAGCCCTACTTCAAGTAGGCACCCCCCTGATATAGCATGATCAAAGAGTGGAAGCCTGTTTATTTTGAAACTCAATTCCAACCTAACCAGAGGGATGTGAGCATTCTCGGGGCTTAACAGACCGTTATTCTTCTGGCAGGCAATTAAATGTGTTGGACAAAAAGCGACCCGCCCCTGCGTAAATTGCGCAAAATGCGCTTTACGCCCTTGCTCTTCCCGCCAGTATCTATTTCCTGTTGCGCCCCATTGGTGGCGATGCGCTGCGGAATGGGGGGGGGCAGCGCATGGGCGTAGCCGGGGGGCAGGGAGGTGCATCTGAGGTTCTGCCTTCTCCTAGCGAAAAGCTTTTCCCCGCTAACAAAAGACCTGCCCTCCCCCCAACAAAAACCCAGGCTACGCCCAATAGGGCAGCTGCGGGGGGATGGAGATCCGGAAGCGGTGATGAATGAGGTAATTGAGGGAGGAGCCCAAGAAGAACAACGAACGAGGAATCAGCCGGCTTGGGAACAGCAGGCGAGCTCCAGTTTCCTGCTTCGGAATTGCCGGTGCTGCACATTCCAGAGTAAAGCCCTACTGGTGCGCTACGACGAAAACCACACACACACACATACAAAAAGATGGGTGGGAAGAGGCTCTCGTGACGCATCAAAGCAGCGCTTCTCAAACTTTTCCCCCCTGTGCGCCACACTTTCAGAATAAAAAAATAGATTTTTTCCCTTTAATTGATAAAGAAATAACATTTGGGGGGAGGGGGAGGAAACAACTCATCTCCCCGTTTTTGCAAATACAATTTCCATTCAAATGTAATCAATTTTATACATATATACTGTATAGGATTCCCTGAATCCTTGGACCTCCATCCTTCCCCTTATGGTTTCCATTGCAAATGTTTTCCTACTGCATCTTATGACATTTATCCAAATTTTGTTTCTACCTTATTTTAACCTTATAATTCTTACAAGTGTTATATCAATCCTGCTAACATTTTTAAATGTTTACAGTGTTCTTCTAGATAATCTATATCCCCCCCCCACAATTCTTTATTAAATCCCTTGTCTTCTTGGTTTCTAAATCTCCCCATCAGTTTTGCCATTTCAGCATAGCATATCATCTTAAATATCCATTCTTCTCTGGTTGGAACTTTTATCTTCCTTCTACCTCAGAAGGTCAGTGGTTCGAATCCCTGCGATGGGGTGAGCTCCTGTTGCTCTTTCCCAGCTCCTTCCAACCTAGCAGTTCAAAAGCATACCAGTGCAAGTAGATAAATAGGTACCACCACTGTGGCAGGAAGGTAAACAGTGTTTCCTTGCGCTGCTCTGGTTCGCCAGAAGCAGCTTAGTCATGCTGGCCACATGACCTGGAAACTGTATGCCAGCTCCCTCGGCCAGTAGAGCGAGATGAGCACCGCAACCTCAGAGTTGGTCACGACTGGACCTAATCGTCAGGGGTCCCTTTACCTTACCTTTAAGGTGACACACCGGGTCCCCACACAGTTGTCTTGATCAAAGGTGTAGCTTGAAGAAAGACTAGCTCAGGAATTCTTGCATGTATAAAGGTTTGAATCATCCCTGGCATTTTTACCCGCACCCCACAATAGGGGTATGACATGGGGAGGAGAGCCCTAGAATAATGATTCTCCACTTACACAAGCAGCTGCAGTGTTATGCAGCACTAGGTCTAAACCACTGAGCCTCTTGGACTTGCCAATCAGAGGTTTAGCCGTTCTAATCCCTGCGACAGGGTGAGTTCCTCTTGCTCTGTCCCAGCTCTTGCCAACCTAGCAGTTCAAAAGCACTCCAGTGAGAGTAGAGAAGTAGGTACTGCTGCGGTGGGAAGGTAAACAGCGTTTCCGTGTGCTCTGGTTTCTGTCATGGTGTCCCGTTGGGCCAGAAGCAGTTTAGCCATGCTGGCCACAGGACCCGGAAAGCTGTCTGTGGACAAACGCCGGCTCCCTTGGCCTGAAAAGCAAGCTGACCACTGCACCCCATAGTCGACTTAACCTTCCAGGGGTCCTTTACCTTATTAAAAAAAACTGTCCAGGAGGTGGCAGTCAAGGCCATTTCATCCATCACAATGCCTTTTCCAACGTTCATCTATACCAGGCATCCCCAAACTTCGGCCCTCCAGATGTTTTGGACTACAATTCCCATCTTCCCCGACCACTGGTCCTGTTAGCTAGGGATCATGGGAGATGTAGGCCGAAACATCTGGAGGGCCGCAGTTTGGGGATGCCTGATCTATACTGTAATATGTTTGGGGTATAAATAGTAAAATTATCCCCTTTCCCCCTTTTCTTCCTAACCTAACATTGTATACAACACTAATGTTTCACAACAAATGAAACTGATCTGTAAAAAACGCAACTTGAAAAAGGAGACAATGCATGTATTTTTGTAAATTAAAAAATCTCTCTCTCTCTCTCTCTCTCTCTCTCTCACACACACACACACAGTATAAATACATATATTTAAAAAAGCAAAATTATCATTATGGAATGGGACGTCCCTATTTTCATTGGAGAAATGTTGGAGAGCGTGCCCCTTTTGGCCACAGAGTGTGGGGCAGATGGCTGCTTTTCTGAAAGCGTCGCCTACCCTCTTTGCAAGGTCCCCATGATATTATTCTCCCTTTGCAGCAGGCGGAAGTTCACGGTTTCTTTTCCAATTCAGAGATGCTCCTTTAGCCCGCGACGTTGGCCGTCCGCCATAGACACAGTTGGCTCGACAACAGCGCCCTCTAGCGCTCGCCTAGGCGCGAAGAGGGGTTCGGGGTGGGAAGCGGCGCTCTCCCCGCATTGCAGCTTTCCCTTAGCGCTTACGCGAGACACGTTAATCTTTCTGGGGGGTTTAACTAAGGAGCCGTAGGGAGCACGTCCCAGCCAGCCCCTTACTAAAGCTAATGCTTGGCTCCGAAGCGCCCTGTGCTAACACCAAGGAGGGGCTGTGGGGAGGCTCTCCCCCCCAGTAGGGATCGATCTGGCGAGATGAGTGTTTCTGACTCTGGGAGTGGCGCCAGACGCAGCGCCAGGACGCAGGGCACGACAGAATTGCCTACCCTCGTGGTAATTTTTACTATTTATACGCCACACATCTGACTGGGTTGCCCCAGCCACTCTGGGCGGCTTCCAAGATATTTTGTATAAGAAACATAATAAATCACTAAACATTAAGAAAACTTCCCTATACAGGATTGCCTTCAGACGGCTTGGGGATCAGATGACCCCATACCCTCCGACATTTCTCCGATGGAAATAGGGACGTCCTAGGGAAAAACAGGACATTCCGGGATCAAATCAGAAACCAGGACGGTTTCTCTAAATTAGGGACATCTCTGGAAAACAGGGATGCAAGGTGCTCGTAATTGTCTTTGGGGAGCATACAA
The DNA here is from genome assembly GCF_963506605.1 of Zootoca vivipara. Taxonomy (NCBI): domain Eukaryota; kingdom Metazoa; phylum Chordata; class Lepidosauria; order Squamata; family Lacertidae; genus Zootoca; species Zootoca vivipara. Next base: position 105,292,829 of record NC_083277.1, read on the forward strand.
TAAAACTCACCGTTCAGATGTGGCAGCTGACCCCACAAACTGAGAACTTCCCTGATAGATTCTATTTACTGCTATTATTCCCCCCAGGAGCTTAATATGTGAGGCACAACTTGCCCCTTCAACAGGGTTCGAAATTAGCAGGGTGCCAGGCGCATTTTGCACCTAAAGATTCTCCATTTGCGAGCACCTCAAAAAGTCTGGGTGCCATTTTTTGCACTGACACTCAAGGATTACAGTACTGAAATATATTTGCTTTTAAGCCTCAAAGTATATGTTAAGGATAGACAATACTGCATGTTAAGGAGTTTGACAATAAAGAGTGGAGTGTTTAGAAAACTGAAGCACAGCACCAATATTTTTATTGCTAACACTAAAATAAACATGTATTAACAATTTCTGTTAAAATGTGATATTAGCGTCGCTATTGTGTCACTTATGTGAATCGTGTATTAGTTCATGCTTATCAAAATAATAAATAGAAAGTGTTGCCAAGACCCCGCCCCCCCAAATGGCAACCAGACATTCTGTTTTGGCACCCGCAACCCAGGTCCCAGGAGCCATTTGGCTCCTAGCTTTTCTATCCCAGTTTCTAACAGTGCCCCCCACCAATGATTTTATTATTATTGCTGGCACATGCAAGCATTTCCTTTCCTGTTTCTCCAACAAGCAGCAATGTAAAATAAAAATAAAAAGGAGGATTCCACTTGATTCAGCACCCTTCCTTTAGCAAAATCCTTTTCCCCGGGCTGGTGTGGCTGCGGCGGATCCATTAAAGCTGAAAATCCAATATAGTTGCCATTTCACGGATGTTTCCATTGCTCGGCTGGCTTCTAGCTCGCTTGCTCACTGCCCTCTCCCTCCCCTTTAGCTGTGCTTTGGGCACATTTCAAGTCCCTCAGCAGATATATTCATTTGCCCGGCTTTTCCCGTAAGTAGCTGGCAGAGTTCTCAGATGGGAGGGGGCCTGGCTGGCGGCAGTGGCAGGCAGACTAGAGCTGCAGGGAATGGTGGATAGACCTCTCTGAGAATGAGTGATCTCAGAAATGTCCACCACTGACTGTCTGCTTTCCTCCTCAGAGCTTTTGTTTCAGGAATGATTAATCTGTTTCTGTGTCCGCATCACATCATGCTGACCTCATAATCTGTCCCAAGACAGATTAGAGTGGTGTGGTACCAAAACCATCAGCAACTTTAGGAAAGTGGGATTAGATTTCATTGTTAGCGTGCATGAAGGGCCTGAGGTGTTGTGTTCAGGGTTTTTTTTTTGGGGGGGGGGAGTGCTGCTGTTGGTGCTGTTGGTTTTTTTTAAAAAAAAATCTTTATTTTTCATTTTTTTCAAAAAAATTATTTGGTTTTACATATTCGAATTTACCAATCATACCACAACACATCCAAAAATACAAGATTCCAACGAATCTCTGGACTTTCCCCTCGCCCTCCGTAGGTCCCATTGTTAAGCCCCCAAATTCTGCAACCCTCAGATGCTTTCTGCAACCCTCCTCTCCCAAATGATTCATCTTCTTTTAAATCTTCCTTTAAATGCATGCAACAGCAGCAGCAGCACAGATGCTACTAGCCCAGAGATGGAAAGATGAAATAGTCCCTACCAGAGAAGAATGGCAAACTAAACTGATGGACTATGCCGAAATGGCAAAGCTAACTGGAAAACTCAGGAACCAAGAGGACAAAAGCTTTCAACAAGAATGGGGAAAAATTACTATTTATTTAGGAGACCACTGTAAGCAGATGGAAACCTTAGCAGGATTTTAATCTTACTTGTAATGTAACAGAAACCGGATAATATGGATGGATACAAAATATAGATTATGAAATAATATGCAGTTGAAAATGTTGACAATAGGACCCATGTAGGGGGTGGAGGGAAGTCTCAAGATTCAGAGAAATCTCTTTATATGGATATGTATTTGGTATTGTTATAAAAATGATTTCAAAATAAAAAGAAAAATGAAATCCTCCTTTAAAACCTATTTTGTTATATTGGCTTAACTCTTTAATCCTCAAGCTCTACCGAAACTACCCCCAAGTACAAGGGCATTGAGGCATATTCTTCCTTGATTTAAGCATTTTTGTTGCCTTTTCCTCTCTGCTCTCCCTCCCCCCTCCTTCTGCTATCCCCCCCCCATCAACATTTAGATTATAAGCTCTGCAGGGTAGGTATCTGTTTCTGTTATTCGGCAGAGTCCTACAGACATCAATGCAGGGGCGTAGGAAGATAGGGGTGGGCCACCCCGAGCGGCGGGCTCCAAGGGGCGCCATTGCGGGCGCCCACCCCCGGAACGCGTGTCACGCCCCCAGGAGGCCCGCCCTGCCCCCAGAACGGGCGCCAGCCCCGCCCCCGGTGCCGGAGTATGAAGCTCCGCCACTGTGTCAATGGTATTACTGTATATGAAGAATAACAACCGGCCACACTTTACCTAAGGCAGAGCCGACCCAAAACTTTTTGCTGCCTGAGGCAAAAGGGAAGGTGGCACCCAACTTCATGTTGAGAAACCAACTGGGTTGACAGTTGCATTTTGGCACTGGTGATGGGTCAGCTTCTTCTTGAGTAGCAGCAGCAGCAGCAGCAGCAGCAGCAGCAGCAGCAGCAGCAGTTTAAAGGCCCCACTGGAATAGACTGCCCTACAATATCTCCCCACCTCTAGCACCTGCTGCATGAGGCGGATGCTTCTCTCTGCCCAATGGCAGGACTGGCCCTGTCTTGTGCTCAAAACCATTTTCTGGAACACAAGGCGTCTCTGATCTGTCTCTGTAAATTCTGTGCCACAGTCATTTCCTTTTATTTATTACCTCCCTCACACTTTCAAAGGCGCCACTGCAATTGCCCCTCTGATCTTCACATTAGTATGTTGTCCATGTTGTCTGTTTCAGAGCTGAAGAAGTGGGAAAGAAAGAAGGGGACATTTATTCTAAGCTCATGCAGGACAGTGGCTGCTGAGCAGGAATTTGCACCCAAGCCTCTCTTACCCACCTCATTTGCTCCAAGGCTCACGATCCATTGGTCAGCTTCTTTTTATTCTTGCTCCCTAGACACCCACCTACCCCATGCAGTATGGGTCCATAGAGCTACAAAAGGCATTCAGGGCCAATTCCCACAAACTCTAATCAAACATACCAGTAATAGTTTCAGTGGTAAAAAACCATGATTAAAAGTTTGTTTAATACAAGAAACCTATTTTGATTTAAATGTACACAAAGCATTATTACTTTAGAGCCAAATTTATACTTTATACCACTCTGAGGACATTTCAGGAAGAAGGAGGAGGAGGAGGAGGAGGAGGAGGAGGAGGAGGAGGAGGAGGAGGAGGAGGAGGAGGAGGAGTAGTTTGGATTTGATATCCCGCTTTATCACTACCCGAAGGAGTCTCAAAGCGGCTAACTTTCTCCTTTCCCTTCCTCCCCCACAAAAAACACCCTGCGCGGTGGGCGGGGCTGAGAGAATTCAGAAAAGTGTGACTAGCCCAAGGTCACCCAGCAGCTGCATGTGGAGGAGCAGGGAAGCGAACTCGGTTCCCCAGATTACGAGTCTACCGCTCTTAACCACTACACCACAGAAGGGCAGGATATGAACTAGATAATATGTAAAAAGAAAAATTGCTCCAACTATAGGGTGTTTTCATTGCCAGTTGAAGACCTTCCTCTTTACCTAGCCTTTCCTTGACCTTTACTATTATTGATAGCAGTTCCTGATGTCCTTTGGCCATTACAATTATTTTTACTGATCCTGTTGGTGATTATTGGTATTGGATATTTAATTCTCTTTCTCTGTATTGGATGTCAGGTTTGTAGTGTGAACCACTTCGCTATTTCTTTTTGTAAATGAAAAGCGATATAGAAATATTTTAATGACCACCTAGAACTGGTGGGGGGTCCGTTACCACTATGTGGCAAGTTGTTCGCGTGGAGTCATTTATTATCAACACAAATGGCTGAGCCGTTTCCCCTGCTTCATGATGGAGTAAACCAGGAGTGGGGAATTTGTGGCCCTCCAAATGTTGTTGGGACTCCAACTCCCATCATACCTGCTGGCTGCGAATTAAGAGAGTTGGAGCCTTGAGAGCATCAGGAGGAACACAAGTTCTCTACCTCTCATGTAGTAGTAGTAGTAGTAATAATAATAATAATAATAATAATAATAATAATAATAATATTTATACCCCGCCCATCTGGCTGGGTTTCCCCAGCCACTCTGGGCGGCTCCCAACAGAATATTAAAAACATGATCAAATATCAAACATTAAAAACTTCCCTAAACAAGGCTGCCTTCAGATGTCTTCTAAAAGTCAGATACAGTACGGTAGTTGTTTACAGTATTTCCTTGACATCTGATGGGAGGGCGTTCCACAGGGTGGTTGTCACTACTGAGAAGGCCCTCTGCCTGGTTCCCTGTAACCCCACTTCTTGCAGGGAGGGAACCACCAGAAGACCCTCAGAGCTGGACCTCAGTGTCTGGGCAGAACGATGGGAGTGGAGACGCTCCTTCGGGAATACTGGGCCAAGGACGTTTAGGGCTTTAAAGGTCAGCGCCAACACTTTGAATTGTGCTCAGAAACATACTGGGAGCCAAGACCGGTGTTATGTGGTCTCGTTCAGTAAACATTCAGGAAGGCAAAATCTGCACCAGCTTAAGGAAGGCCACCCCAACATCACATTGCTTGCCAGGCGATGAGATCAGCAGCCCCATTTTACCTCAGCCGATTTTATAAACGGCTCTTGAGGACGGATAGATTTTTGCGTGTGTCTCAAGCAGCCAGGGAATAAGAAATGTAATAATAGCAAGGGCAGGGTTTTATTTTTTGCTTGTCTTTTAATCTGCGGCTGTCTGGCTGGCTCTTTGTCTTCAGCACTTCTTGCTGATGAAGGATCAGATCTCTTAGGTTTTTCCCCCCTGTTTTTTTTAATATATAAAAACTGAGCTCCATTAATCATTAAGAGCCACAGGGGTTTGCAGGAAATGCTTTGCAATCTGATTACCAAGCTTTATGCTTGCTATGATATGACACCCACCCACCATCAAACCCCGGGCTCATTTGCTACAATTTCTATACTTTCCATGTTCAGAATGCTTTAGAATGTTGCCACCACTCCCCCCCAGGAAAACCCACTTAAAGTAAATTAAGCCAAGGTAAGTAAAAATGCATATGCATTTTATTTCTAAAAATTTTTTGTTTGATTTTACAAACAAAAAGTTATAACAATACCAAATGTATAACCATATATTGAGATTTCTCTGAGTCTCCCGACTTCCCATCTCCCTTCTGTTGGTCCAATTGTCAACATCTTCAACTGCATATTATTTCACATTCCATATACTGTATCTCTCCACATTATCCACAGTGTTTGTTACATTACAAGTGTTATTTATATCTGCTTACTGTGGTCTCCTAAATAAATTGTAAATTTCCCCCATTCTTTCTTAAAGTTTTTGTCTTCTTGGTTCCTGAGCTTTCTGGTCAGTTTTACCATTTCTGTGCATTTTTGATATCTCAGCTGACAGAGACTGTACTGCTCAACATTCCAGGGCAGGGAAGTTTGATTTTTCTTACAATATAAACAAAGCTGTGCTCCCATGGATGTATAGAAATTGCAGCATTGATCCTAAAGATCATCACCCAAGCCTTTGCCCACTGCACTAAGATATGCCACATATGAAATAGGTTTTGTTAGATCTCAAAATATTCCAGCTCTTGATGTTACTCGGCTGTGAGCCTAGAAGGCCCCATTAAATGGGCATCTACTCTGTATCTGACATTAATTAGATATTGGCAACCTCAGCAGGTGGTCAAGAACTGGACAAACCCCTCCAGCTATTCTCTCTCTCTCTCTCCCTTGTCCTCCTGCCCCCCTCCGCCCCCCCACTGAGAGTACGCCCTCTGGCAGGCTGATGGATTTTATGAGTGGTGTTGCCATAAGGGAGTAGATTTCTATTTCCCCCTTTTTGTGGCAGTCAAAGAGGTATTAAGTCTTCTTCTCCTTTGGCGATCACTCATAGCCAAGTAAGATTGTCTTCCATAAACACAGTTTTAAAAGTGAGTCCGTAAGTGACTGTGGAGGCCAATTCTGGATCCACACGTCCTTCCACAGTGGAGACATAGGTTTCCGGGCAGGAGCTGATCATGGTGAGGGTTTGCCAAGCGTGCCTTCCTCTTAGCACATTTCTCCCTTTCGTCCCGGGTTTGAGTGTCTTCAAAACCCATGACACCTTTGGAAAAGGCTGTTCTCCAATTGGAGCACTCGCAGGCCAGTGTTTCCCAGTTGTCAGTGTTTATACTCCTTTTTTATATAGATTCGCCTTGAGAGAGTCTTAGAACCTCTTTCATTGACCACCAGCATTACGCTTTCCATTTTTAAGTTTAGAGTAGAGTAGTTGCTTTGGAAGACGATCATCAGGCACCCGCACAACATGACCAGTCCATCAAAGTTGATGTTGAAGAATCATTGCTTCGACACTGGTAGAGAGATGCAGGTGTGTTGTGCAACTTCAGTAAAAGCTTCAGCCTCCTCCCTACCCCCTGCTTGCCTTTTTAATAAAACAAAAAAAACTAGATTTAGACTGGAATAAAAGACTGCTGTAGACAGTTGAAATCATTGGCAGGGATAGAATGACACTTGTAAAGCGAAATGAACTTTGGTTATTCTGATTATCTAATAGATTGATAACGGTAAAAGATCCAGGAAAAAAGATTAAACTATTTTCTATTTATTTCTATTTTCTTTTCTCTCTCCCTTTTCTAGATCTTTTTCTTTTACATGCAATAAGATATTGTTATGTAATTAATCTTCGTAGATGTATATGTATGATTTGTTTGTGCATATGTACTTTTTATCTGAAAATATCAATAAAGGATTTTTAAACCTTAAAAAAAAAGATTAAACTTTTTGAAATGGAACCCGTGGAGGGAGGGAAGGAGGTCCGAAGGTTCGAAAGAACCTTCTCTATTCTCATGTTTTGGAATGGTTACGGTTATTGTGTATAACTTTATGTAAAATAATAATAAAAATTATTACATGGGGGGGGGAAGATAAAGAAAGGGCTTCTGTCAAAGTTTTCTGATGCAGCTCTTCAGCTCCAAAAAAAACTAGCCTCCCCAATATATATGTGCATGGAGCGGTGGTCAGGAATGATAAGACCAACTGTGATATGGTATGCATATGAGATATTTTAAAGAGGTTTCTTGGCGTATTGTTTGTCGGCATGCAGACTGCAAGATTGGATGAGGCACTAGGCCTATGTGAGTCAGCTTGTGGGTGTGAGCTCTCTTGGCTGCATCACCCATGACTTGCATTTGTGTGTGTGTGTGTGTGTGTGTGTGTGTGCGTGCGTGCGTGTGCACCCCCATAGTTTCATGCTTGGTGGATATGCAAGTTGAAGGAAGTACTTGACAGTGCTGCTGCTGTTTTGATCAATTTCTCTCTCTCTTTCGCTTCTCAGATGGAAGCTGGCAAATGCACTTATTAAGCAAGTGGTGGGGGACAGGGCAGTCTCGAGCAGGCCGGCCGCCCTGGCGTTGAGGGGCGGAGATCACTCCGGCGCCCTCGCAGGGTGCAGCCCGGCGCCCTGGCACCCCGCGCCACCGGGGGTCTACCTAGAGCCGGCCCTGATGGGGGAGGCACACGAAGGAGAGCCTCAGAAGATGATCTCAGGGTCTGGGTAGGTTGATATGGAAAGAGGCGGTCCTTGAGGTAATGTGGTTCTGAGCCCTTTAAGGCAGGCATCCCCAAACTGCAGCCCTCCAGATGTTTTGGCCTACAACTCCCATGATCCCTAGCTAACTGGACCAGTGGTCAGGGATGATGGGAATTGTAGCCAAAAACATCTGGAGGGCCGAAGTTTGGGGATGTCTGGTTTAAGGCTTTATAGGTCAAACCCAGCACTTTGAATTGGGCCCGGAAACTCATTGGTAGCCAGTGCAGTTGGACCAGTGCAGATGGTGCAAGATGCAATGGCTTGAGTGTCCACTGGGTCTGAAAACTGCCAAAATGTCACCCTGCTCCAGCCATCTGCCATGAATGCTTTAGCTGAGATTCCTGCTTTGCAGGGGGTTGAACTAGATGACCCCTGGGGTCCCGTCCATCCAACTCTACAATTCTGGGAGCCTATGTTTCAGGGAGCCACAGAAAACTCTTCCTGCTTGGCTGCTGATAAAAATAAACTACACAGCTGGATTTTAATGCCTCTTTTCTGCCACGCAATGGCGGCTCCCCATCTCACTTCGTTTTACCTGCCTTCTTGCTTCCACTCCAGAACCCCCTAACACAGAATGGTTGTTTCCCATTGGTGGTCCACGTATCCCAGGGGGTCCACGTGACCCACCCACGGGGGTCTGTGGCACCATTCACAGAACAAAAACCACCATAGAGGAATCAAAATATTTCAAAAGTAGCGGGTCCATGGGTTGGCTTTCGAAATACAGTATTTAACGAATTGGGAACCACCGCCCTGACATATTTAACCAACCCGTTCCATTTTTGTCGACAGATCTAGGGGGAGAATCGGTGATCCACCGCCTTGTGCCCTAGCTCCCCCCACGCACGCACTTCCCCCACCCTGGGTAGAGAGAGACCCCCAACCGCGAACGATATACTTCTCCGTTCTTGCCCGGCCCTAATGCCCCAGTCCGGTGTCAGGTCCGTCGTGGATAATCGAGGGGATTTACTTTTTCAGAAACGTGCTCTGCTCTGCCTCTCCGACAACCGTGGGTGCCATGCCGCGTGCCTGGCCCTGGCACCGAAATTGGTGGGTGCCCTGGCCCATTCATGGGGAATTTTGTGGGTGCTCGGGCACCCAGGGAATTGGCACGTATGACATGGAGGGCGGTGGACCGGACAGGACCGAGCCATAGCTGTCAAAGTTTTCCCTTTTCTCGCGAGGAAGCCTATTCAGCATAAGGGAATTTCCCTTAAAAAACAGGGAGAACCTGACAGCTATGGACCGAGCAGGGCGGCTGGCCTGCGATCCCACTCACCCTCCCCTCCTGCCCTCGAGAGCACCTTTGCAGAGCAGCCTGGGCGGGGTGGTTCCCTTTCCCAGACGACGGGGCTGCAATGCGGGGCTCTGGGCCGCATCCAAGAGAGGAGGAGCCTCCTTCTCCTGCTGCTGCTGCTGCCCCCCTCCCCCCTCCAGTTCGCGACTTGGGGGCCTATAAAGCGGCATCTCCGAAGGCGGCGCCTTCTTCCCCCGTCGAGAACTTCGCGGCTCCGTCCCAGCCTCGACGCCTCCTTTTCTCCTTCTCCATCTCTCTCCGGGCACAGCCGCTGCGCCATGAGCCACCACCACCACTCCGGCGGCGTCCGCGCCACCTCCTACCGCCGCACTTTCGGGCCGCCGCCCATGCTGTCCCCGCTGTCGTACTCCTCGTCCCGCCTGGCTTCGTCCTCTTCGGCCACGCGGCTGCTGAGCACGCCCTCGACGGCGGCATCCTTGCGCTCCTACCGGGCCGGCGGCGGCGCGGTGACCTTCCGCTCCTCCAGCGCGCCGGCTCCGCGCTACGCCTACGGGGCTGCCGAGAAGTTGGACTTCTCGGTAGCCGAGGCGCTGAACCAGGAGTTCCTGGCCACGCGGAGCAATGAGAAGCAGGAGCTGCAGGAGCTCAACGACCGCTTCGCCAGCTTCATCGAGAAAGTGCGCTACCTGGAGACGCAGAACGCGGCGCTGCTGGCCGAGCTGGGCCACGCGCGCTCCAAGGAGACCACGCGCGCCGGCGACCTCTTCCAAGATGAGCTCCGCGAGCTCCGCAGGCAGGTGGACGCGCTGGGCAAGGATCGCGACCGCCTGCAGGTCGAGAGGGACAACATGGCCGAGGATCTGGCCGCCCTCAAGCAGAGGTGAGGCGCCCGGGTAGGGGTGGGGGCGTGCCAGGACGCCTGGGTCCTCCTCGGAAGATGGAGGGGGCAAGCCGGGCCACACCCTGTGCAGAAAACGGAACTTCAGCCTTGTGTGCTGTTCTAAGTGGCTGGGGCGGGGCGGGAGGGGTTAATCTCGGCAGGCGCCCCCCGATTCCTGGGTTCTCCTTTGGGTGGTGGGAGGGTCCTGAGAAAGATGAAACAAAAGACAAACCAGAGCTCAATTGGAGTCAGCCCCCCCCCCAAGGGGATCCTTCTGGGTAGATGAAGATGAAGTCAGCCCCGCCCCCAAGCGCATCATTTGGAGTAGATGAAGATGGTTGCCTCTGAGTTCCTGCAGAGTCCCTTTTCCCACTCCCTGACAGAAAACTCTGCTAACTCTCTCTGCTTGGGAATAGGGAAGAGGGTTTCCGAGGTAGGCTCGCACTCTGATAGCACTTCTCCCTCCCAAGATAGCAAGACATTTAATTGGTGGCACCGGCAGAGAGGCACAATTCCAGGTCCTCTTGCAAAAAGGGCAGAGTTAGGGACTTGGCCTAAAATAATAGCCACCCCTGTTCTGCCAACAGTGCAGCAGAGTCCATCGATGCAGCCTAGTGATGTGTGGGTTAAGTAAGTAAGGTTCAGAAAGTGATGCTTTTAGACTGTGCACTTAGCTGCCCAGGCATAGGGGGCTCGCTGGGTGGGAACACATATTATAATTTGGTTCAAAATGCGGCTTGCCAGCCCTGCTGCGTTTGGGGGACTCTCCTGCACCCCGGGGTCCTGAGGGGTGGCATGACTGTGTAACAGCGGGACTTTCTGGCATAGCTGCCAAGTTATCCCATTTTTAAAGGGATTTTCCCTTATGCTGAATAGGCTTCCTCGCAAGAAAAGGGAAAACTTGGCAGCTTTCTGGGATCCAGTCGTTTCTTCCTTAATTCCCAGCTCAAAAGCAAAGCAGCAAAAATGAGTATAACACATGGGAAATGGCATTATATAACGCCTTGTGGGGAGGGACTGTGCATCAGCTGTAGAGCAGTTGCTTTGCATGCAGAAGGTCCCAGGTTTATTCTCCTTCATCTCCGGGTAGGACCAAGGGAGACCCTGAGGTTCTCTTCTTGTTGGTCCAGGCAAAACTGCACTAGATGGACCAATGGCCAGCTTCCTAGGTTCCTAATATGATTGATAAACAAATGGGAACCAACTAAATCTATGCAATTCGTTCTCTAATCTACTCATTATATTCCAACTGCATGCATTACAAATGATGAATCACTGCTCTGCAATCAGAGCAGCTTTTCTTATTTTATTTTATTTACCTTAGGCAGTGATGGGGGAATGTGATGGATTGTGCTGGGAGCTTATTCTCCATCTTAAAAGAGGGATTAAAGTTGCACCCCGGTAAACCTTGGATCCAGTGTTCCTGGGCTGTATACCCAGTGCTGCACAAGAGTCTGTGAGAAGATAACAATTAAGGCCACAATCATAACCCCACTTGCCTGGAAGTAAGCCCTGCTGAATTCAATAGGGCTTCCTTCTGAAAATGCATGGTTAGGCTTGTGCATGGAATCCTATGCACACTGGGACCTGAACATCCTGGGAATTGTGTTAGGATTTTGCTGCACTGACGGTGTAGGTCTGGGACTCGGAGGCATTGAATTTGAACTTTGATGACTTGCAGAAGGGAGAGTTGCAAGCCAGGAATTCTGCACATTGGAAAGGTTTGCTAGAATCTCTTCGTTTTGGTTCCGCCTCCCGATGGAGATTGTGGAAAGATGGTTAGGAAGGGTTGATTGGAAACTGTTCCGTCCAGAACTGTGCGGAGGGATAGATTAAAAAAACAGACAAACAAACAGCCGCAATAAAGAGATGGCTTGGGAGATGTAGGGATTCTAGGAAGGTTGGAACACACAGCAAATAAGTAAGACTGGTCCTTGAGATGTGTCAGCGGGGTGGGAAGGGTGTGGTGGGGGATAATTCTCCACTAATGGGATGAGTCCAATGTGGCAGGAGGATGCAGCAGCTAGACTGGTGACTGGGAGTGGCCGTTGAGACCATATAATACCAGTCCTGAAAGACCTACATTGGCTCCCAGTACATTTCCGAGGACAATTGGTGCTGATCTTGTCCTAGTATACCTGAAGGAGCGTCTCCACCCCCACTGAGGTCCAGCTCCAAGGGCTTTCTGGAGGTTCCCTCACTGCAATAAGCGAAGTTACAGGGAACCAGGCAGAGGGCCTTCTCGGTAGTGGCACCCACCCTGTGGAACACCCTCCCATCAGATGTCAAGGAAATAAACAACTACCTGACTTTTAGAAGACATCTGAAGGCAGCCCTGTTTAGGGAAGTTTTCAAAGTTTGATGTTTTATCGTGTTTTTAATATTCTGTTGGGAGCTGCCCACAGTGGCTGGGGAAAACCAGTCAGATGGGTGGGGTATAAATAATAAATTATTATTATTATTATTATTGGTGACAAAGGGCAATAAAGCAAGGGATGCAGGAGAGAAGAAGAGCTGGCTACATGCAGGATGGGACCGTGGGTATATGGTTCCTGGAAACAGGAAGGCGGTGGAGAGTGGCAGGGAGGAGATGAACTCCTGCCACTTTGTGTCATCCATGAGATGTCTGGATGGGGCACGGTGCAAGGAAATGGCTATTTCTGGAACTTGGTAGAGCAGTGGGGTGTGGCAAGGGAGCTTCTGCCACAGCAATAACGCCATTAGCCAGAGTGCTCTCTATGCCAGGGGGCAGTACGAGGAGGACAGGGGGAAATCCATGTGAGCTGGCAAGGAACTGCGTGAGGTGGGCAGCCAGTGTGGGTGGGGTAGCGGCAGCCTCCTTAAAGGGGGCATTTGGCGCACATGGGGTCCCATGCGACACACGTGAGAAGGGTTCCTTGCAGGGCATTGCAGCTTCCATGCGCACATCGCTGTGCTGGAAAGGAAAAGCAAGCGAAGCCACAGCCTCGAGACTGCATTCTCCATGGTGCTGTGGGGTGGGGTTTCAATTTCTGCATCCTGGCATTGCTCACGCTGTGGCAGATGGGGTGCGGTGGGGGGTGGGCTATTTGGGAAGAAGGGGATGGATAAGGCATGCGCAAGGAGCTGAAGCCTGGGAGAGAGGTTGGGCGTGGTCCCCTCCAGGCATGCAGTGTGACGTGGGACTTGCCATGTTTGCCAGTCTCCCTGCCCTAATAGTGCCTTCTGTCTTCTGCGTCAGCTCAGGGACTATGGGAGACAGTGGCGTTGGTGTTGTGGGGTGGGGTGGGGAATACGTCACTGGGGAAGGGTGTGGCCAAATGACAGCATTCGTCTGTGTCTTGAAAAATTATTGATTTCCAACTCGAATAAACGTGGAATGGCCAAAAGCTTCTGATGCCACTGCAAAACATTTCTGAAACGGTCTCAATTTCACTTGATCTCCATCTCCTCCTCTAACCGAATGTTTCCTATTCCTGACCCTTCTCAGTGACTTTTCCCTACTTCCCCAGCACCGGCTATCTGCTTTAGGTAAGCCTGGCGAGTGTTTCCAGCGCAGGGTTGACAGATGTAAGGGGGCTGGAGAAGGCTGTTTGGCATTGTGCTCTTGCGATGTAGGGGTGTGGCGGATGGCAGCAAGGGAGGGTAGAGGCAGGAATTCCTAGGTGCAGCTCACTTGTTCTTGCAATGCCCAGAGCATAGGGAGGAATAAAAAACAGATTGCTTCTGGTATAAGGAAAAGGACGCCTGGAGTTTATGCAGCAGAGCAGAAGTGTGACCAAAGTGGGAAGTGTGTCGCCCTGGGGAAGATGACAAACTATGGAGTTATCCCTATTTCTAGCTCTTGGCTGTACTTTGTCCTCTACAGGCTGGATGAGGAAATGCACAAGCGCGAAGATGCTGAAGGGAACCTGGTTTTGTTCCGCAAGGTAAGCGAGGCTATAGGCGGGGCAGGCTGGCCCACTTACCCTTGAGTACCTGCAGGGTCCCAGCACACTCTGCTGTTTGCAAATGGCCACACATATTAGCTCCTGCACTCATACATGGGTGGAGGGTCCTCTTGAACAGTAAAGGCTCAAGCCAAGTTCTTGAAAGCGGCTTCGGGCAGCTTTGTCCGTGGTGCTGAACTGAGACAGCCTGTTCTCTCCCCCTCAGCCCACCATCGCAGCCTGGCGGATGAGGCTGGGATTACCTTGTTTGCTTTTCCCGAGCCTTCTCTGACCCATATGTATTTCATGTTAAAATGGAAAGGGGCTTGCTGCGGTTCTGATCACGACTCATTTCTTCTCCCTGGCATGGTAGGATGTGGACGATGCCACCCTCTCGCGCCTGGAGCTGGAGCGCAAGATCGAATCCCTCATGGATGAAATTGAATTCCTCAAGAAACTGCATGAAGAGGTAGGGGAAATAACGGGGGTGGCCTTTGAGTGGAGGGCAGATTTGAAACCTCTCTCTCTCTCTCTCTCTCTCTCTCTCTCTCTCTCTCTCTCTCTCTCTCTCGTTTTTTATTTATCTTATCAAATTTGTACATTTCAACAGTTTTCCAATCAATTAAACATTTCAAAATTTGACTTCCCCTCTTTCTGTGATTCCTTGAATTCATTTTTTCTATCTTCTGCATCTCCAAATTCATTTAACTTACTCATTTCTTTATCTACTAGAGATATATACTCTTATAAAACTGCAGGTTATTACATTAATCCCGCTAATGTTTTTATCTGTTTACAATTTATCTGAAAATATTCAATAAACCATTTCCATTCTTTTATCAAATGGATTTATCTTGATTTCTTATTCTTCCGGTAAGTTTCACCATTTCTACATATTCCATAAGTTTTTGTATCCTTTCTTCCTTTATTGGGACTTCTGCTTCTTTCCACTTTTGGGCAAGTAACATTCTTGCCGCTTTGGTCACATACATAAATAAATTTCTATACAATTTAGGTAGTTCTGTCCCTATAATTCCCAAGAGAAAAGCTTCTGTTTTTTTCTCTTTTTTTACAAATGTTAATTTAAACATCCTTTTCGATTCATTATATATCATTTCCCAGTAAGCTTTAACCTTACTACAACTAGTTTTGTGACTGGTTTACATAGAGGCTTTTGAGAGTTTAGCTGAACCCTATACAGCTGGTCCATCCATTGGACAGGTGTGCCATTTGTGCTGACGGCAGCACTGCTGCTTCCCCTGAGAGCAGAAGACTGGGCTCATACCCTATCTGTACATGCCTCGCAATAGGAATTCTGATTTATTCCAAACTCATGGCTTGCTCCTGAGGATGGTGGCAGCCTTGGGAGACAGGTAAGGGGCTTCAGGAGAAGCAGAAGAAGCGGGCATGGGATAGGGCAGGGGCCAGCAACCTTTTTCAGCCATGGGCCGGTCCACCGTCCCTCAGACCATGGTGGGCTGGACTATATTATTTGAGAAAAAATGAACGAATTCCTATGCCCCACAAATAACCCAGAGGTGCATTTTAAATAAAAGGACACATTCTACTCATGTAAAAACATGCTGATTCCCGGACCGCCCGCGGGCTGGATTGAGAAGGCGATTGGGCCGCATCTAGCCCCTGGGCCTTAGGTTGCCTACCCCTGGGATAGTGGAAGATTTCGCACACAGGTTTCATGGGGATTCCATTTAGAGTCTTTTAACGTTTCTGATGTCTCCAGGTTCTTGCAGAAGCCATTTTGCTTGTGCTCCATCTGGTGGTAAACAGCAGAAGTGCAGTTGCATCCCCAGCCCCACCCTTGGGTTTGTGAACAGGATAGCTTGTATTCAGGGTTATGAACATAGCTGCCAAGTTATCCCTTATTTTAAGGGATTTTCCCTTATGCTGAATAGGCTTCCTCGTGAGAAAATGGAAAACTTGGCAGCTATGGTTATGAATGTAAATTTGCGGGACTGACGCAGCTGAGAAACCCTTGCATGCAGCAGATAGTCACTTGCTTCCTCTTCTTTGTCTAACAGTGAATAACAGAGAAACAGTTGCGCCCACGGCCCCACTCTTGGGTGTGTAACTGTGCTGTATATGGGAATTTTGTACTAATGTGTCCCTCTGTCATTCAAGGCTGTGATACTTTATGCTTTAAATTTTTGATTCTTTTGTTGTCTTTCTTTTTGTTATGTTTTTACTTCTTTTTGTTAACAAGCCAATAAAATAAGAAAGTGGAAGAAAAGCAAGACAAGACTGATGCTCCCCCCCCCCAATGCTGTGGGGCACATAGCGTATTCATCAACTTCAAAGTATTTTATTCCACACACAGATTTTGTGCCACCTAAGAATACAATAACCTAAGAATAACATAACATACATCTTATAATAGGAACATTACCCCAAATCAGTTTTCCACGAGCTCATTGCCCAAATAAATTCCTGTTTGAATCAAGTCAGTCCACGCATTTCCTCTCTGCCAGTAAGTGACCTCCTCATCTGCATTTTCCCCCTCCAGTATTATGCCACATACAAGCATGCTTTCTCCCCAAATCTTCATGCAAATGCACATGAAGCTATTCCAGCAGCTGGAATAAAACGGTGCCAGGGTTTGGTAACCCTCAGTGAGACAGAGAGACAGACAGACAGACAGACAGACAGACAGACTTAATGGTTGCTTTTCTCCAGCCATTCTCAGCATCCCATCCTACCTCTGAACTCCCCCAATGACTTGGGGAAGTCTTAGGACTGCTTAACATCTTACAGGCAGTGTAAGAAGAAAACAAGGTAGTTCTGATTAGTCCTTTCCTTATGCAAAAGAAAAAAAGAAAAAAAAGCAAAGTTGAAAGGTAGATTTCTCCCACCTCTGATGTGCCATACCTATTGATTAATAGCCAGATCCTGTTGGCTAACTGCTATTCTTGACCGAATTTCTGTGCTATTTTTAAAATATAGTTTTGCTATATCTAGTGCACGTATCCCATTTCCACTTGTATTTCTTGCGTGATATGTATTAATGCTGTTCACCGCTTTGGGGGCCTGGGGGCCAAAAAGTAGTATATAAACAAGATAAAAACCTAGTAGCATATTTTAGTCTCCCAATGGGCCTGCTTCTCCTTGTGGCTGTGCTCCTCCGCATTTGTGCTCTCTCTTTTTGTAGTATCTCCTCTTACAATCTCTCTGTGTGTGATTTGTCGTGTCCATGTTCCTTTGCATCCTTGTCCCCATTGATGTCTTGGCGCATGCAGGAGCTACACGACATGCAGGTGAGCATGCACAGCCAGCAGCAGGTGCAAGTGGAGGTGGAGCAGGCCAAGCCGGACCTGACAGCCGCCCTGCGGGACATCCGTACCCAGTATGAGAGCATCGCGGTCAAGAACCTGCAGGAGGCCGAGGAGTGGTACAAATCCAAGGTACCTAAACTGGGTGCAGCTACAAGGGTGGTGTCAGGGGCTGGACTGGGGAGGGATGGTGGGAGTCGCCACCCCTCTCTGTACCTTCCTGGGAAGAGGAGGGCAGTATAGATTTAGAACAGTGGTTTGCAGAAGAGCATAGTTCAGAGGCTGCAGAGGGGAGAAGCTGGGATATATGAGGGGAGCAGCAGGAAGGAGAAGCCCCGGGGGAGAGGCAGTTAACAGACTCAGTTTCTCTTCAAAGCATTCCTGACTGCCCCCCCCCCCCAGACCAGGAATGCCATGAGAGTAGCAGAACAGAAAGCTCAGAGGCAGAAAGCACAGACCAGCCGGCACAGGGGTGATGTAGAATAGGAGGGACTTAGGGGGTGGGACTTTACTTGGAGCAACACCATTTTCTAAGAGAGACCACATTCCTTCATCTCTCTCTGTGAATATTGAATAAACTACTCGGTAAGAACTCATTGTTTTTCCGCTTCTTGGCATGCCACCGTGGGAGGGATAGGATTTCCTGAAGTCTTGACAGGTGGGAGGGTGGGCTGCATATTGATGGAGAGACTGTCCTGGCTGGGAAGGATGGGAGCTAGAGTCCAGGGATATCTGGAGACTCCACAGGCTCCCCTTTCCTTGGAGTACAGTCTGGGATGGATGGCTATGACTGTAGTGCCATTTCAAAACACACACACAAACAGTTTGTCATTGCTAGGAATTATAGAACCATAGAACTAGTTGGAAGGGACCCCAAGGGTCAGCATGACCAACCCTCTGTGATGCAGGAATCTCAGCTAAAGCATCCACAACAGATGGCCATCCAACCTCTGCTTAAAGACCTCCAAGGAGTCCAGATAGATAATTGGTATGTCAGGGAGAAGACTAGGCTCAAATCCTTTTCCTTGACAGCTAACACGATGTGGGGGTTATTATTTTGAGGGAAGGAGCATTCAGTCATGTGAGTTGCAATATTGCCCACACCTGCTATTTATGAGAACAGGGCTTAGGAGTCACAATTCAGAATATTATCCATGCTATTGCTGTGTACCCACCTCTCACTTTTCATAGAATCATGGAATCGTAGAGTTGGAAGGGACCCCCAAGGTAATCTAAATCCAGTCCCCTGCAATGCAGGAATCTCAACTACAGCATCCATGACAGGAGGCCATCCAACCTCTCCTTAAAAACTTCCAAGGAAGGAGAGTCCACAACTTCCTTAGGGAGACTGTTCCTTTGTCGAACTGCTCTTACTGACAGAAAGTTTTTCATTATGTTTAGTTGGAATCTACTTTCTTGTACAGTGGAACCTCAGTTTTCGAATGCAATCCGTTCCGGAAGTCCGTTCGACTTCTGAAAAATCCGAAAATGGAGGCATTCACTTCCGGGTTTTTGGTGTTCGGCTTCTGAAATGTTCAGCAGCTGAGACGTTCGAAAACTGAGGTCTGACTGTAACTTGAAGTGATTTCCTCGAGTCCTGCCCTCCAGAGCAGGAGACAACAAACTTGTTTCCTCTCCCATGTGACAGCCCTTCAGATATTTGAAGATGGCTATCCTATCTCCTCTCAGTCTCCTCTTTTCCAAGCTAAAGATATCCATCTCCTTCAACCGCTCCTCATATGGCTTGGTTTCCAGACACCCTGATAGACTAGGAGGTAGACTAGGAGTTGGTCTTGGGGGCGGGTTTTTCCCTTCTCTCCACTGACTCCCCCAACCGCTTGCAGTTTGCTGACCTGTCGGACGCAGCCAACCGGAACCACGAAGCACTTCGCCAGGCCAAGCAGGAGATGAACGAATCCCGGCGCCAGATCCAGAGCCTCACCTGCGAAGTGGATGGACTCAAAGGAACGGTCAGTAGGATGCCCTTTCTGTCCTGAACCCCTTGGCCCTGTTCCCTGGGAGGCAGCACCTGCGGAGCCTCCCATCTTTGCTGAACTTTTGTCTCTGTGTCCAAATGTGCATGCTGCCCTTTTGGTCTGTAAAGGTTAAGGGCCCCTGGATGGTTAGGTCCAGTCAAAAAGAAGAATAAGAATAAGAATTAATTCATACCCCACCCATCTGGCAGGGTTTCCCCAGCCACACTCCCTCACAGGGTTGTTGTGAAAATAAAGTATGGCATTAGAACCACAAACCCTACCTTAAGGTCCTTGAATTTGGGTTAAGTTAGAGCAGGCACCCCCAAACTGCGGCCCTCCAGATGTTTTGGCCTACAACTCCCATGATCCTTAGCTAACAGGACCAGTGGTTGGGGAAGATGGGAATTGTAGTCCAAAACATGTGGAGGGCCAAAGTTTGGGGATGCCTGAGTTGCGATAAACACTGCGGTTAAAGGGGTAGTGGTTTTATTATTGATTCTTGTTAAAAACCCTTTTGGTTAACCCATAAATGTATATGGATTTTTAAAAAGTATATGATGGGCGCTGCTGGCAATGAAGCAGAATGGGATGTTATATTTTGTGCGGTTTTAATTCAGCTGGGGAAACTCAAGCATAATGTAAATAGAATTTATGCGAAATGTTTTGTATTCTCGGGTGCAGATTCAAACGTGCAATCTGAGCAAATGATGCCATTGGTGTCCTTTTCTGGCCTTTGTGAGTTCACCAGGGATTTCACGAGATATCGTCCCCATCATACATTTTCAAGTTTATCTTCAAACCCATAAAGGTTGAAAACCGATATATGCTGTGTAATTGAGCACAGAGGTCATTGGAACTTCCCACTTCTCTCTGCCCAGTGCCACATTTTGCAGTGTGATACATCCTATACCCTTTTAAAATGTGTCTCTTTTCTGGTGTGTGTGTGTGTGTGTGTGTGTGTGTGTGTGTGTGTGTTATTGGGTTGTTGTAGGTAGAATATCAACAGTAAAACTAAATATCCTGCCCAAACTCCTCTTTTTTTTCCAAACCATACCAATTATAAGAAAAATGGACTCAATAGATAACTGGCAAAAGGAAATATCTAAATGTATATGGTCAGGGAGACCTCTGGGTATAGGGCGGTAAATAAATTCAATACAGTCATACCTTGGTTTTCAAACAGAATGCGTTCTGGAAGTCCGTTCGACTTCTGAAATGTTCAGAAACCAAGGCGTGGCTTCTGATTGGCTGCAGGAGCGTCCAGCAGCCAATTGGAAGCTGCAGAAGCCATGTCAAAAATATGGCTTCCAAGGCAAAGTTTGCAAACTGGAACACCTCCTTCTGGGTTTGCGACATTCGAGTTCCGAGTTGTTCATGAACTAAGCTGTTCGAAAACCAAGGTGCGACTGTAAATAATAATAATAATAATAATAATAATAATAATAATAATAATAATAATAATTGTGGGATGCCTATGCTCCAGATTCTGTGACTGTCCATTTTCGCAGCTGGGAAAAAAAGAGGACAACCATTTTCAGCACTTGCCAGCCTTGCGCCCTGTTTCAAAGGCCTGGGAAGCTCCGAGTCCACAGCCTTGCCTGTTCTCACTCGGTTGAGAATTAGGAGGAGGATTTGGGAGTCGGTGTGGCTTCTGGGTAAGGTGTCTGAGACCTGCTACCTTTGCACCCCACATGTAAGTGCCGCTTCTGTTTTCCTCCCCAGAATGAAGCTTTGCTGAGGCAGATGCGAGACCTGGAGGACCAATACGGGGTGGAGATGGGCTCGTACCAGGACACAGTGGCACGGCTAGAGCAGGAGATCCAACACCTGAAGGAAGAGATGTCACGGCACTTGCGGGAGTACCAGGACCTGCTGAATGTCAAGATGGCCCTCGACATCGAGATTGCCACCTACCGCAAGCTGCTGGAGGGGGAGGAGAGCAGGTGAGGACTCCCCTATAGCTCTTTGCATGGTTTGGCCCATCTCATGGTGGGTCTGTCTCTGGCTTCGCAGGATCAGAGGAGGAGAACGATTTTAAAGGAGCTTGTTGGTTTGGGTTTACAAAGGCCTTTATATTTTATTTTTGTAACTATGACAGAAGGAAAGAGATGAGAGAAAGAGAGAGAGAGAGAAACACCGCCAGTTGTCATCAACAATAGGAACAACACATGATTTCTAATTTAAATGACAAGATTTAAATAAGCATACCATATGAGGGCAACTCCCCAATCCTCACACATACTCCCGCTGAGATGTGCACCATTTTCTTTCTTCTTCTTTTTTGAAACCATTTTTATTTGGTTTTACAAGTACAAAGTTATACGCCAAGAATAAAAAAAAACCATATCCATATGTGGAGATTCCTCCGAATCTCAGGACTTTCTCCCCCTTTCCCTCCATGGAGTCTCATTTTAAACATTTATATATATTTTATATTTTTTTTTCCATACACCAATATTTTTTATCAAACCACATTGTCCATGGTAATCATTACACTACAAGTGCAATCAAAATCCTGCCAATGTTTCTACTGTATTTGCTTGCAGTGGTCTCTTAAATACTTACATGTTTTCCCCATACTTTTATAAAGTTATTGTCCTCTTGATTTCTGAGTTTTGCAGTCAGTTTTGCCATCTCGAGATGCGCACCATTTTTGACACCCCAATGGGGCGGGGCAGGGGCAGAATGGGGTGGGGCAGGGGCGAACAGGGGAATTCCCTGCTCACGCAAGTGGGGAGACGCCTGTATTTTAAGCCATGCATTTTAAACATAGAAAGGGCAGTGAGATCTTCAGGCCACTGACTAGTACAGTGGTACCCGTTCCAGGGAAACGGTCGCTCCCTGAGTTCGGCGCTCCCCGAAGGCATGTGCGAAGTGCCAATAGAGTGTTTCTGCGCATGTGCACGGTACGCAGATCGCATCCGCGTGCACGGAACCCGGATGTAAATACTTCCGGGTCCACGGCAGTCCCTCTCCAAGTTCGTTGTAAACGGAAGCGGTCGCAAACTGAGGTTCCACTGTAGTGGATTGGGTGGGGTGGGTATTTGTCCTTCCAGCTTTGCAATATAAGCCTCTCTGCCACCATAAGGGTTTGCAGGATCCCTTTTTCTTGTATATCCATTAGTTTCCACACTACAGATATCATTTAATAGTGCGTGAGCTTCCACACATGCCAAGGATTTCTCCAAAACAAAGCTGATACTAACATCAATTCCTGATCAGGAAGAAGGCACCACATATTATGCCCCGGAGAGGAGTTTTATTTATACAATATATAATTTTCATTAAGTTTTCTGTTTTATACTTTAGAATATTCATTTAAACAACCTTGAAATGTCAGTGACTTCCCTTCTTCTCTTTCCATGGTTCATTCTGCATATCATAAATCTCTGCATATTTTACATAAACAAAACCATTCAGTATTCCATTACAGTGGAACCTTGGTTCTTGAATGGCTTAGTTGACGAACAAATCGGCTCTCGAACGCTGAAAACCCAGAAGTAAGTGTTCCAGTTTTCGAACGTTTTTCGGAAGCCGAGCATCCAATGTGGCTGTCAGCTATTGTTTCCAGGGCGCCTGCGCCAATCGGAAGCCTCACCTTTGTTTTCAAACGTTTCGGGAGTCGAACGGACTTCCAAAACAGATTACGTTCAAGAACCAAGGTACCACTGTATGACATCCAACGAAACCCGTTTACACTGTTGAATTCATCTTGATGTTGCCAAGAGGCGTTTTCAGCATCTCTCTGAGCCAGCCAAGTCCTTCCTGGGGGGCTTCATTGTAGAGCTCACTGTGGCTTGTTCCCTGCAGGATTGCAGTGCCGGTTCAGTCCATGGCCTCCTTCGGCTTCAGAACGACAGGTAAGCTTATAGCTCCATGTTCGGGACACATAAAAAAAATGCATCATGTGTGCTTATGCACACTGTTGCACACAAACGTGGACTTTGGGAAGAGACCGTGTTCATTGCTCTGACTTACACCCTTTTCCTGCTTTTGAGCTCATCCAAAGATGGATTTATGGTTGACTTTGCAAGAATCTATCCTGGAGGATCTTCCTCATCCACCACAGACCACACCTGATCTTAGCTTTTATTGCTGTTTTTCCTTGGGAACTCGCAGGAAGAAATCACACCTCTCTCCTCCCTCCTTCAAATCCCTTCTGATTTCACCCAGCTTGGCCTGGAGTATTTTTGTGGGGGGGGGGGGATGCTGGTGGTGCTGGTGAAGATGTGTATTGTATTGAAGTTGCCATGGCCTCTCTCCTGAATGCCCCCCTCCCTTGTAGTTTCAGAGCCAGAGCCAGCGGTGGACAGCCACTCTAGGAAGACTGTGCTGATCAAAACCATTGAGACCCGGGATGGAGAGGCGAGTTTTTTACCTTTCTCTCTCCCAAATTGAGGAGGAGGATAAGAAGCACCCAGAACTCGGTGTGGTCTTCAGCAGGAGAAATTCTCTATAGAGAGGACTGCATCTAGGCCTAGAGCAAAGGGGAAGGGAAGGTTCAAGCAGGTTTGCCTGATGTGATGTGTCTGGAGGTGGTTGGAGGATGGATGGTGGCTAACGGATTGAGGTTAAATCCTGAAAAGACAGGAGCACTGTTTTGGGGGGGACAGGGGGCGGGCTGGTGTGGAGGACTCCCTGGTCCTGAATGGGGTGACTGTGCCCCTGAAGGACCAGGTGCGCAGCCTGGGAGTCATTTTGGACTCACAGCTGTCCATAGAGGTGCACGTCAATTCTGTGTCCAGGGCAGCTGCAAACAGTTTCTCGTGCATAGGAGCCAACTCCTAGGGGCCTTGAGCTCCACAATAAAATATTTGAGGGGGCCAGGCCCCTACAAAGTTGATGAGCATTCTCAAATGGCATGTGCGCGCCATGTCATGTGATCGATAGTGTGGGGTGGGGCCTACCTGGGCCCCACAATATTTTATTCAAGTTGGCACCCGTGCTCTCATGTGTTGTGGATTTGAGGTGGGGGACAGAAACATGGATTTGGGGTGGTGACACAGAAAGCATGAGCAGCCATAGTGGTACAGTGACATGTCAACACCTCCTGCTGTATTAATCATGCAAGTAGTGCAAATTTACATATATTTGCATAACCTTTTTTCTGTTTACATCAACCACAGTGAGATTCTCCCCACTAATTCCGAGAAATCCTACCCAGTCTCTTTCCTCCAGCTTCATTAACTCAAAGCTGGTCAAACCATGGCTGACCATCTTGAGGACTAGAAACTTTTTTTGGGGTTTTATTTAAAATAAACGAACCCTGTCCGAAAGGTAGCATTCAGGTGTGTTCCTTGCAAGGAACTTTGGAATGCCCTGTCTATGATCCTGTGAGCATTGTCCATTCCACTGTAATAAACAAAATCTGCCCTTATTCCCTTAAGGGGTATACAAGAGCCCTTGTAGAGTCCTTTGGAGGTTCTCCATTGGTAGGAGAAAATAACAGAGGCCAACCAGAGAATATTGAGAAGCAAAGCAGCTAATACAGCAAGCTTGATCTTTATTGACTGTTGCAACAGGGTGTTCTCTCTCTCACACAGGAGAAAAAAGGAGGACCCAGAACAAAAGCGCGCCTGCCCTTATATAGACATTTAAAATTGCCCTCCAAGGCCCACCCCAGAAGCATCATACATACATCACAGAAGGGGTGTAGCCCAAGACCAGCACCCCCAGACACCTCATACCTGCATCACAGAAAAGGGTGGTCTACAGCAGAAATCTGAGTACTCCTGTCTGGCAGTTTACCTGTTAATGTTGGATTCCCTGGGGAGCCTGGCCACTCTTTTGTTATTCTAACTACTCACTACTCAATTCTGGAATCCAGGTCCCAGGCTCACCCCATTCACACCGTAAATGTGCCTTGTAAATGTGCCTTTAAGGCAGGATCTGTGAGCACAGAGCCAATGGGGAGGTTTTCCCATTTCCTTCCTCCTTTCACAGAAACATTTGGTCAGTTTTGGGATAGTCAGAATGGCTTCAGGATTGCCTTCTTGCATGTTTTAGCTTGGTACATTTATGAACATTTCTCATATATAGATAAGACCCTAATTTGTTTATTTCACCACGCTCAGCAATATACTTATCTCGCCTTTCCTTCTTGGCTCTGACCTGTTTTCTATCGTCTTTTTTTTTTTTTTGCATGTTGTCTCCTGCAGGTGGTGACTGAATCGAGGAAAGAGCAGAGATCTGAGATAGAGAAGTGATGGGGGGGGGGGAAAGAGTCCCAGGCACCTCCTCCCTCCCTCCCCTCACCCCCAATGCTGTGGAGACGGGCACTCAGCTATCCAATGTGCAGAAGTCCCAGCAGCAGACACCCCCCCACCCCAAGCCACACTGGCCTTATTTATGATGATGGTGAATGATACATCTGACCTCCGACCGCCTTCCCCCACTGTACCAGGCTTCTCCAGCCAGCGCTGCTCCTTCAATGTGCACTTCTAGCCTTCCTGGGGGGGGGCAGCCTGGTTGTGACCCCAGCAATAACCACACATGGGCTGGAGGGCGGGGACTTTCCCCGTCCCTGCTTTCCTCTTCCAGCTGCCTCCTACCTCTTCTAACCACGCAGTCTCTCGTCTTGCCCGTTCCAGCCAGTGTTGTCGTGAAAGAAGAGGAGCGTTGCCGTTCTCCAGGGTGTCGGGCATTAATCCATGAAAGCCCAGCCTAGGCTGGCACAGATCTGCCAGTTGTGTGGCGAGATCGAGTCTGTAAAGCAGGCACCCCCAAACTCGGCCCTCCAGATGTTTTGGGACTACAAGTCCCATCATCCCTGACCACTGGTCCTGTTAGCTAGGGACGATGGGAGTTGTAGTCCCAAAACAGCTGGAGGGATGAGTTTGGGGGTGCCTGCCATAGAGCATTCATGGCTTGGCAGCTGGTAAGCTTTTCACATCTGGCAAGTCGAGTCAGCCTAGAAACACCAAAGAGGACCCAAAGTTTGGTCGCAGTCCGTTGTTTACCGCCCGCCCCTGCAGGCCTTGATACCGATTCTGCGTACTGGCCACTGAGACCAAAACTGCTGCTTTCAGGGATTCTCACGAATGAGAATCTCCTTAATCAAGAACGTAAGTGTGAGCTAGTGTAGCATATTGGCTAAGAAAGTGAGCTACCGTATGTTAATGGAGCAGTCGCCAGTTCAAATCCCACCTCTGCCATGAACTCACTAGGTAGCCTTAGGCAAAGTTGTTCTCTCTAAGCCTCAGTGTTTTCCCTTCCCCGTCTGCAGTATGGGCAGATAACACTACTGACTAAGCACATCATGTGAATTACCTCATTGCAATTCTTACAGCAGCCCTCTAAGTCAAGAATTACAATGAGATAATTCAAGTGATATGCTTAGAGCATCTGAAAGCACTATACAAATTATATTTATCATTATTTTGTCCCCCAAATCTTCAGAAGTGTACCCAAGCTAGAAAACAGAATTACATTTTTTTTAAGAAATCAAATTTTGCAGGAGACTCTTTAAAAAAAGCTTCCCCCCCCGGCTTTTATGGGGTTTCGTTTATCATTAAACTTAAGGGTCCTACAGTAGTGACAATCTTAACATGCAATCCTCTAACTGTTTACTCAGAAGTAAATCCCACAGCCTTAAAGTGATATTTCCTTGCCTCTTCTTTAGAGGCAATCCATAGGGTTAAATTAATTTTCTCCAATCAGACAAAATGTGGTCCTTGAGAAAGACAACTTTTCAAAGGCTGAACTTCTTACGGGCTGATTTGCGTCCTCCCGCCACCCCCAGGCATTGGACTTTTTCAGCCCCATCCAGCAGGGCAAAGGATTGTGGGAGTTGTAGTCCAACAGCATTAGGCGGGCCATAGCTACAATAGCAATCCCCTAGGATGGCCTCTCACAGTCTTGCTCTCCTTTGCTTCCTTCCTTATCTTCTTGTGCAACCCCCATCTTAACCCCTGCCTGCACTTCCTGCAACTTCCACAAGGGATTGTTCTGGTCTTATCAGGCAAGAAAACAGCTGGACTTCCCCATCATCTGTATCGCATACAGGTTAGTCCTACAGGCGTGAAGAAGGCAGCTGAATAAAGAGTCCTTGGAATTCAGGGAAACACCTAGGCATGGCTTTTTAGTACAATCTGAGCTAACACGGTTAAAATAACTACAGTCGTACCTCGGAAGTCGAACGGAATCCGTTCCGGAAGTCCATTCGACTTCTGAAATGTTCGGAAACCAAGGCGTGGCTTCCGATTGGTTGCAGGAAGCTCTTGCAGCCAATCGGAAGCTGCAACGGACGTTTGGGTTCCAAAGAACATTTGCAAACCGGAACACTCACTTCTGGGTTTGTGGTGTTTGGGAGCCAAAACTTTCGAGTTGCAAGGCATTTGTCAACCAAGGTACGCCTGTAATAATATCTAATAAACAAGAGGGGAAAACACACACATCCAACCCATCCAGATTCCTTGACATGAAAAAGTTTTGATTTGGTAATGCTAACCCATGGGTGTCTGTGGGAATGGAGCCAAGGGGAATTGCCGCCACCCCGAACAATAATTCCGATTCCCAGCTTTCTTTCTTTTTTTATACAAAAAAGCAAATTTTTAGCATGAGAGATATAAGGCAAAATGTGCACTTTCTTGTTTTGGGTGACAAAGTAGCCTCATCCACCTTTGAAACATTATTTTTTCCTGCAGATGCCCTTGTACTAACCCCATTGAAACATGATATATAATGGCATGAACGGTTCTACTGGAGAACAGTGGTTTCTCAACTTTCCTTCCCTCAGATCCAGCTTTCCCACAGCTGCACATGTACTCAATTTTTTTAAAACCTTTTTTGACATCCTGTCTTTTCACTTCAGCTCTCTGTCGGCTGATTTTTCTTCTTCTTCCTCTCTTTCTCCTCTTTTAACATTTCATACCCTCCAATCCAGAACTGACTCACCCCCCCACCCCCACAGACCATTTTGACAGGTGTGTGGGACTGCCCACCTGTCAATCACCTGATGTCATATGACTCGAAAGTTGATGCTGCATGAGCAGGCAGAGGCTCACCTCTGATCTTAGTGCTGTAGTCCCACAGCACTAGGACCAGAGATAAAGAGAAATGCTTGCCTGCTTTTCTCGCTCTTCAGTTTAATGTTACCCTATCACATGAATAAAATGCTTACCATCTTGTAAGTAATACTTTCGTGGTTCATTTGTCTGGGCAGCTATTCTGAAAATAACACACACAGAAAAACATGGCGTCTCAAGAGGCACTTTTGGCTTAGCTGTTAGAGGGGTGCGATAGACTCAACCAGTATAATGCGAGGCCACAGCAGCTTTTCGGGTTGCATCCTGTCATTTGTATCAGTCCATCCTGCTGCAGGGGTCCTAGCACTTGAATCTATTTGTTGCCTTTCAGAACAACTAATTATGACAGTGTTTTGTGAGCGTCTAGCTGACAAAAAGTGTTTCATTATTTACTCTTGATTGCAAGAAAGCTGACATTTCAGGACTGAAGTTGTCCTTGAAGGTTCAAAATAAAGAAGAGTACTCATTTATAGTTGCCGTGACGCTCATTTTCTCCCTACATCCCCTTCCTTTGGGACACCCATCAGGGACTTTCTTTTATAGATCCAATCTTGTAATAGTCATGACGATCAAGGAACATTTGCAGATATGCTCTGGTTGTAAAATTCTCAGTCGGGGAAAACAGCAAAGGTACTTTCGCACCTCAAAGCCTGCAATCCCATGCAGTGTCTGGCATGTATCCAATTTGGTATAGGGTTGGGCTGTATGATAAGCATTTCTTTGGGATCATTTCCTTATACGATGCTGCTGTCACATTACTGAGTTTTGCAGCTTGATAACCATTTCAGCCTTGCTTGCATCTCTTCCTTATCATCCCTTTTTGAGAATAGGTTTTTTTAAAAAAGGGATCCCCTTTTTGGGTTTTGGTGCTGATTTCCCCTCTTTTTGATAGCCATGTTGCCGGTTTCCCATTTTCCTACTCAGACCTGGTAAGAATTCATGGTGCTAATTCCACCATGCTAATGGCACTCTTCATGAACAACCCAAACTAGCTTCTCTCTGCCCCTTTCTCCTGCCAC
This sequence comes from Zootoca vivipara, assembly GCF_963506605.1. Lineage (NCBI taxonomy): Eukaryota > Metazoa > Chordata > Lepidosauria > Squamata > Lacertidae > Zootoca > Zootoca vivipara. The sequence continues at coordinate 105,321,885 of NC_083277.1, forward strand.
TATTTTATGCCAATTCCCCAGTAATCCCACTATGTTGTGCTCTTTCCCAGCATGCGCACATACACCCGGCTTTCCAGAACATCCTTCCCTTACAACTTGGCTTGCCTCACTGATGTCTAGCTTGAGGAATAATGATATACTGGTAGTATCAACCCCACGGGAAAATTCCTTGCTTCCCACACTCCTACGAAGAAACAGGGTACATGGAGACTCTATGAATGGTTGTAGTGGACCTGTTTCTGGTGCTTTTCGATCTCCCCTGACTTGTGACAGTTATCTGATGACAAGTGGCCATTGTGTGAAATGGGCCATGTATTGCTTCCAACCAGCCAATAAACAACATACTGAGAAGTCCTCTGTGTTCTGTGCTTTCTCTCTCTCTCTCTCTCTCTCTCTCTCTCTCTCTCTCTCTCTCTCTCTCTCTCGTTCTCTCATGCTTGGTGGGTCTCCCTGCGACTCCTGATGAACTCAAATGTACTGTTTGCTCAACACACACAGTATAGGCATGGATTGCTCTGCGCCTGAGCCTTGAGGGAGAGCCTGACAAGGAAACTGAGCTTGTGAGGTTTCCCCTCACCATTTGTCCGTTTGCATGTTGGAAAAAGTTTTTTGTGCTACTGTAAAAAGGCATAAGGGAAAAGGGCATATTAAAAAAAGGTAGCGCACAGGTTGTGCATTGTATCAAAACAAACAATAGTTCAATGTGGATGCACACCGCACTAGTACACACTACTGAAAAGTGACTACCATATTTTTCCGTCTATAAGATGGCCCCATGTACAGTGGAACCTCGGTTTATGAACACCTCGGTTTATGAATTTTCGGTTTACGAACGCCGCGGACCCACCTGGAACGGATTAATTCACTTTCCATTACTTTCAATGGGAAAGTCCGCTTCAGTTTATGAACGCTTCAGTCTACGAACAGACTTCCGGAACCAATTACACCCATGCTTCGGGTTAAGTACGCTTCAGGTTGAGTACTCCACGGACCCGTCTGGAACAGATTAATCCACTTTCCATTACTTTCAATGGGAAAGTTCGCTTCAGTTTATGAACGCTTCAGTTTATGAACAGACTTCCGGAACCAATTGTGTTCATAAACCGAAGTACCACTGTATAAGATGGCCCCTATTTTTCCAGCCCAAAATTAAGAAATAAATATTTTAAACATCAAATGGTGAGGCAAGCTGTGTAATGGCGGCTGCTCTTCTCAGCCCGCCCCGAGTGTCATCACTGAGCTCCATGCAGGGGAGGGGAGGGGAGGGGCACACCATGGGGCCTCCAGAGTCTGCCTGCCCCCTCCCACTCAGCTGCCCTACAGCCGGGTGGGGGGGTGGGGTGGGAGAGGCAGCGCAGAGCCTGGGCACGCCCAAGGGGCAGAGTGCAATTTGCTCCCCTGGATGTTTGAGAGTGGAGCAGAAAAAATCGATTTGACTTCTGCAGTTCCCAGCCGTCGGGGACACACTCTTGTTCACGCGCTCTCTCATGCTCAGCTGCCTGGCTCCGCGCCGGCTCCACTGCCACTCCAGTTGGCTGAGGGGATCGAAGTCATCTCACTCTTGTGCTGCCTCCCTCCTGTGCTGCCTCCCCCTGGCTGTAGGGCGGCTGAGTGGGAGGGGGCAGGCAGACTCTGGAGGCCCCACGGTGCACCCCTCCCCTGCGAGGAGCTGCAACTGCCAGAGCATGTATGGCTGCATGTACGGTATTTATATATTTGATTGCAACATTCCGTGTTTAAGACTACAGTACCCCCAATTTTAAACTTTAAGAATTTGGGGGGAAACCTCGTCTCATACATGGGAAAATACAGTAACACTCCACTCCCTGTTGTTGCCATGCTACCTGGAAAGTCAAAGCAGTTTTCAAAAAATATGAAGTTATCACTATGAAATTTACAACCACGACTCAAAACATAACAAAGGTGGAATCAACACACATATAAAAAAAACGCCGTGAAAATGCTTTTAACAGCCCAAACACCTTTAATAGGAACATGCTGGCCAGAGGATCAGAATGCTGCAGTTCGGGCTCAGGCCTTCACAGCATATTTCCGAGGCGGGTACAGACGTTCTTTTCGCTGCTGCTTTTTGGTCTTCATACCCTCTTCATGCTTGTTCAGCCTGCGCCGCATGGCACGTGTCTTCTTAGGCCGCAGGTCTAGAGGCTTGTATTTCTTGCCTTTGTAGAACTTCCTGAGGTTTTCCTTCTGGGTCTGGTTAATGACTGTCAGCACTCTGGCAATCGATTTGCGAACCACCCAGATCTTTGAGAGTTTGGATGCTGCTCCACCCGTCACCTTGGCGACCCGCAGCTGAGAGAGTTCCACCTTGAGGTCATCTAGCTGCTTCAACAGCTCTTCCTTCTTCTTCCCTCGTAAATCGCGGGCTTTGATTTTGGCCATGGCGTCTACAACGGTCCTAGGCTGCCAATGTGAAAAGAAAAGAAAAGAAGGGAAAACGCTTTTTAAACAAATTTTTGAAAAAGACATTGAGTTTGGTATGGCTCACTATCACCATCTAGTGTCTCATTTGTATATTTCACTTTACAACACATTTAAAATGTTTTATTTGCAGCTGTGTAGCTGAGTCTACTAGAGTGTTGTCATGTTTTTTCAAACTACCGGTAGGAACTGTACAGGGCAATGTCCCGCTTTTCCTGAGGATTTCCCTACTTTCATCTGAGAAATGTTGGAAGGTAATGCAAGACGTCCCTATTGCAGAAACGTTGGAGAGTATGGAGTCATGGGCGTAGCTGTCCCCCTGCCCCCCCCTTCAGTAAAAATCAATACAAATTATCATAATACAAATATGAGGTTCTGCCCCCCCCAAAAATCCTGGGTACACCCATGTATGGAGTTATGCGACCCCCAAGCCAAGGAGATAAGTAACTATATAACCATACGACCGAAGGCAACCCTGTATAGGGAAGTTTTTAAATTATGTTTTATTATGTTTTTATATATTTTGGAAGTTGCCCAGAGTGGCAACAGGACCTTCCTATTTTCATCGGAGAAAAGATAGAGGGTATGAAATAACCATATCCAAACACACACATATACTGCCAAGAGTCGGACTAAAGTAATTAAACTGTTCCCTTTGTGTGTCACGACACGTTAGATGTGTTGGCTGCAGTGTGTAGGTTTGTCAAGGGAATGCTCTCTGCGCTGCTCCTCCTGGGGCTGGAAAGGGGCTAGTTTAACCTCTGGTTTGCTAGTAAAACTGAATTACTGTGTCGCGAAAGGATGCAAAACTGAATTATGGCATCACAAAAGGATGCAAAACTGAATTATAGCATCATGAAAGGATGCAAAACTGAATTATGGCGTCACAAAAGGATGCAAAACCGAATGATGGGAGTCGTGAGAGGACACAAAACTGAGTTACTGCATTGCAAAACAATGCGTAGTGTGTTGCCAACATGAAAAGTTTGGAAAGCTCTGCCTCAGATATTTGAGGTAAGGCTGTATGATAAGCATTTCTTTGAGATCATTTCCTTCTACAATGCTGCTGTCACGTTTCTGAGTTCTGCAGCTTGATAACCATTTCAGCCTTGCTTGCATCACTTCCTTATCATCCCTTTTTGAGAATAGGTTTTTTTTTAAAAAGGGATCCCCTTTTGGGGTTTTGGTGCTGATTTCCCCTCTTTTTGATAGCCATGTTGCCGGTTTCCACAATTCCTACTCAGACCTGATAAGAATTCATCGTGCTAATTCCACCATGCTAATGGCACTCTTCATGAACAACCCAAACTAGCTCCTCCCTCCCTCTCTCTTTCTCCTGCCACTACTTGGATAGCGAAGGGGAAACGAACTTATACATGCTCAGAAACACTCCCGCCCGCGAAAGTTTCAGTACCTGACTCGGGAATTGAGACGCGCGTGGTGCACTCGTGAGAACGAAAGGCCGTCCGGAACTCGCTCCTGACGCACTTCCGCTTCCTCCTCCTCACGAAACTCGGCGGCCGGCGCTTCCGGCCCCTCCCGCGGCTCTTCCCTGCGGCCCCGCCCCTTCCGCCGGGCCACGTGAGGGAGCGGAGAGGCCAATCAGCTCGTCGCGCTGCTTTATGAACTTGATTCGGGAGAGGCGGAGGGGGTTGGATGGCTGCGCGTCAACGGCCTCGCCTGAGGAGGCAGCGGCGGCGGCGGAGGAGGAAAGGAGTTGGCTGGAGGCAGGTTTGCTATTCAGTCCAGTTTGGGTACCTGGTTGTGTTAAAGCTCTTCAGTACACTTTTGAAGGCACACAGTTATCCTGCTGTGCTCTCCAGCTAAAAAACAGCAAACCAAGCACTTGCTGTGGGGAACAAATAGTATTATTTGCATTAGTCTTGCCCCGTGGGTGGCTTCCTTGTGCCTCCGACTCTCTCTTTCCTTGCTTCAAAAGCCTTTTCTCTCCCCTACCCATAGGTGCAAATACTGCCACAAAGGATTCGACCGTAGGATCAGCACAGGAATGCTAAATGGCTCGAGTTGGGAAGGAAAACCTGCAAGAAGTCTCGCCCCTTCCCGTGACCTCTGCAGAAGTAGGACGGGAGAAAAGTGCATCGCTTGCTGCAGGTGCCCTGAGCAGCAGCAAGATCCCAGTGCTGTGCAAAAACAGAATCCCACGAGAGGCGAAGCCGTCTGGGCAGCAGCCACAGAGTAGCCTTCAGCAGGTGAGTGTGGTGGAGCTGCCTTTCCCTTAGGCTAGGTGTTCCCTCTCCGTTTTGAGAAAATTGTTACCTGTGTTGCATCCTGCTTGTTGCAGCCTCTCACTCTTTTGGTGCTGATGAAATGGTTTCTTGCCCTTGTGGATTTCAGAAAAAGCTTGAAATCCGCCTGGGTGGTGGCTGCTGAAGGCTGCAAATAGAAACCTGGGTAGGATTTTCAGCAGTCGGAAATGCCATGTGCTGATCTCCCATTTCTAGCTTCTGTCCCTGCTTAGTCTTAACAAACCAGTCCTTGCATCCTCATTTGCTGTTTCCCTTGCCAAACACTTTTGATATACAGCCTTAGTGCAGAGGGCTGTCAGCATTCCCCATAAGAACGGTCCTGCAGGATCAGGCCAGTGGCCCATCTACTTCCTCATTCTGTTCTCAAAGCGACAAACCAGATGCCTATGGGAAGTCTGAAAGTAGGACATGAGCACAATAGTGCTCTCTCCACCTGCGATCCCCAGCCACTAGTATTCAGAGATGTACCGTACTGCCTTTGATATTGGAGGTAGCCGTCAATAGCTTTGTCCTCCTTGACTTTACCTGATCCTCTTTTAAAGCCCTCCAAGTTGGGGGCCATCGTTGCTTCCTGTGGAAGTGAATAAGTACCTCCTGTCTGTCTGTCCTGAATATTCCATTGTTCATTTCCATCAGATGCCTCAGAGTTCTAGTATTATGAGGGAGGGAGAAAAACTTTTATCCACCCACTTTTTCAATGCATGCATAATCATACCCTATCTATCTATCACATCTCCCCTTCCTTGCCTTTTATTTAAACCAGTGTTCCCCAAACTTGGGTCTCCAGCTGTTTTGGGACTACAACTTCCATCATCCCTAGCTAGTGGGACCTGTTGTTGGGGATGATGGGGAACTGTAGTCCAAGAACAGCTGGAGACCCAAGCCTGGGAAACACTGTATACCTTGGGGGTCTGGTTGTCCAGCAAAGGTGGTGCTGAGCACCAGGACTTGGGAGTTATTGTTCTGACAATAGAATGGCCTCACTCGCAGGGAGCCTGTCTTATTCCCACTTGCAGGCTAACCCTCTTCCAGAATTCGGTTGCCCTTTCCTGAATGGCGACAAGCCTTTTGATTGGAACATAGCACTGGCACGAGTAGAATCCTTGTCTTTCTTCTTTTCTCTCTAGGCATGTCCGTCCAACGCGAGGAGGAAAGGGATCGAGATGAGCAAGATACCTCACTCTGGTTTAGTACCTGCTGCTGCTGCGGTGGAACCTGCATCTGGGTCAATGCCCAAGATCCTTTCTAGACAACCCCTGGGAGAGATGCATCTGAGCACATCGGGTCACAGGAATGAAGGTCGTGTGCCCAATGGCAAAGGTATTGATCACGACACAAAGGATCTTCCTAGTGTGCTGCTGCTGCTGTTTCGTTTTTGTTTTTGGCAGAGATCAATCATTGTGAACCCTGTTTTGCGATTGGCATTAACTTGATAGAATGAGCAGTCCATGCTGATGGGTTTTGGGCTGAACTCTGATTGTTTGGGCTCTGTTGCTTGCTAAATCATAAAATGTAAGGGAGGCGAATTGACCTCGGCCTGGGGACAATGGCTAGCTGGAATACGGCACTTGATGTAGAACACCTTGTTAGGTGGTCTTGGCCTAACCTGCCTCTGATGACTGTTGGTAAAGATAAGCTGCTTTAGAGTCATTGTGAAAAGTCCTTGAAATAAATATCTCGAGGTAGAGAGGGTGGTTGCGTGGCTATCAGCCTTTTCTGCATATTCACTGTTTTACTGCAAAAATCATATGCCACCCTGCTCAGTTCCTTACAAGGATAACCTTGAAACATACACACACATGTGAAGGTGCAACAGGATGCTTAAACTGCGACTGATCACAGCTGAGAAGACTCACTATTGGTTTTGAAAGAGCCAATGTCTTTGAAGCGAAAACAAAATTGCATGTTTGGGTTTTAACTAGTGGATTAATGCAACTTCCCCGCGACGGAGTGAGCTCCCGTTGCTCTGTCCCAGCTCCTGCCAACCTAGCAGTTCGAAAGCAATGCAGGGGAAGAAGATAAATAGGTACCGCTGTGGCAGGAAGGTAAACAGTGTTTATGTGCGCTCTGGTTTCCGTCACGGTGTTCCGTTGCACCAGAAGCGGTTTAGTCATGCTGGTCACATGACCTGGAAAAGCTGTCTGTGGACAAACGCTGGCTCCCTCGGCCTGAAAAGCACGATGAGTGCCGCAATCCCATAGTCGCCTTTGACTGGACTTAACTGTCCAGGGGTCCTTTACCTTTTTTTTTTTAATGCAACTTCTCAAATGGAAAAAGGGTTTGTTTCTTAAGTTGGGATATCTGACGGAGGACTCAAACAGGGCCATTTACCAGGCAACTTATGAGGGGGGGATAAACAGCAAGGTGGTTCTAATAGCTCGCTGTGTTCATTTGCTTCAGCTATTTAGATTTAAACCATTTTCTCAACCTGCAATGATCTCTATCCTATTTTAACCCATTTTTTAGTCTGGAAAAAAAGCAAAAACACCTGGTTTCTCCTTCCGCACTGTACCATGCTGTTTGCTTGCGACAGACTCTGTCCCCCTTAAATCCTCTATTGGGGATCCTGGTATCATTCTGGGAGTTGGCTCTTGCCATTTTGTTTACACTTCCCATGCAGGGCTGGAAGAATATTTCAGAGCTTTAGAGACCAGCTTTGAGTTACAGTGGAACCTCGGTTTATGAACACCTCGGTTTACGAATTTTCGGTTTACGAATGCCGCGGACCCATCTGGAACGGATTAATTCACTATACAGTGGTACCTCTACTTACAAATAACTCTACTTACGAATTTTTCTACTCACAAATGGAGCTCCGTCCGCCATCTTGGATGCGGTTTAGATAGGATTTTTTCTACTTACGAATTTTTAGATAGGGTTGCTTCGACTTACGAATTTTTTCTTCCAATGCATTCCTATGGGATTCGACTTACAATTTTTTTCGACTTACAAATGTGTGTTCGGAACGCATTAAATTCGTAAGTAGAGGTACCACTGTATGTGGGTTGACCAACAGCATTGGATTACCCATCACCACTGACTACACTTATCTACTTCTCTGTGCTGCTGATGTGATCCCCAAACATTTTTTTCCCTTGCAGAAGTGAGCACAGTTGAGTTTGTGCCAGATGTAGCAGCTCTTGCCAGTATTCTGTCCAACACAGGGCTGACTAACCACATGGTAAGTGTAGCCCACAAGCCCAGCCTGGCCGGACGAGTCCCTTTAAGAGGGAATAGAGCATGCTCAGCCATCGTTGGGGTAAGTCTCTACCATATACATCAGTGCTGTTGTGCATTTGTGTGGCGTGTGCTTGTCTGCTGAAATGGAATAGATCAGGGTTTCCCAAGCTTGGGTCTCCAGCTGTTGTTTTTGGACTACGAGGCCCATCATCCCTGACCACGGGTCCTGCTAGCTAGAGATGATGGAAGTTGTAATCCAAAAACAGCTGGAGACCCAAATTTGGGGAACACTGGAATAGAGCATGTCTCCAGCATGTATGCAGTTTATTCCTCTAGGCCTGGAGTGGAGAACCTGTGGCCGTCCAAATACCGCTGGGTTCCCCTCAACTTCATTCTTGTCCAGTGGGCACGTTGCCAGGAGCTGGTGGAAGTTGGGAGTTCAACAATACCTGGAGTTGGGCCACAGGGTCCCTTCCCTGCTCTGGGCAAGAGCTCTGAGCTTAGGGAGGTCTTTAGTTTATCTTCCACAGGGCCAGCCCACTCATAAGGCAAGGTGAAGCAACTGTTTCAGGCGGCAGGATCCACAAGGGCAAAGGCAGATTTAGGAGAGCACGATCAGTACGGTCACATTGGGTGTGGAGCCTTGAGGATGCTGCAGAGGGCGCCACAACTATGACTTAGAACGATGGAGCATGCTATGTTGAACTATGGAGGGTAAGAGGCGGGAGCTCCAAATTTTGGCGTCTCACAGGGCTGAAATTTCATCAAACAGCTGAAATTTGAGACTTGCCCGGTCTGCCACTGACAGGGGCAGTGGATGTCAGTGTAGATCAATATTCCCCCTTGTTCCTGATGTAGACATTCTCTCACCCCCTTTTCCTTGCGATGGAGGGGGGCACCATTTCGTGGTTCGCCTCAGGTGCTAAAATGTCTCGGGCATTCTGATTGAGCTTTAAATGAAGGAGAGCTGAAATTCTGCTTGACCAGGCATCCCCAAACTGTGGCCCTCCAGATGTTTTGGACTACAGTTCCCATCATCCTTGACCACTGGTCTTCTTAGCTAGGGATCATGGGAGTTGTAGGCCAAAACATCTGGAGGGCCGCAGTTTGGGGATGCCTGTGCTTGACCATCTGCTTCTGTCTGTGTCCGTGTATGGATTCAATTCTGATTTACGTTTTGTGATTTTGGCTTCAGTGCTGTGCTGTCGTGCACTTGTGTTTAAATTTTTTTTGCTGGCATTTAGGCTTGCCGAAATGTTTGTCGAAACCTGTTCCTAAGGCATCTTTAACAACTTTTTGTCGGAAGCGTTATATAAATAAAGAGAACTGACAGGCTGGCCCATAGGGATGTGAACAAAATAGTCCGTCTGCGTATTGGGAAAGGTGTTCCATGCTGGTGCTAAAGTCTGAGCCTGCCCATCCAGCCTAGATGCATGCCTTGCTTTTGATGTGTGCTCTAGTGAGTCATTTTCTCAAAGCTATGGAAGCTGGTGACTGTAATGTGGGGAAACAGGCCTAGCATTGCAGTAACTTGGGAATGCTGGACTTCATTTTCTTGCGAATGCTGGACTTCCATTTTTCTCTCCTTGTAGACTGGTCGAGGATCGTTATACACAGGGCCTCCTGCAGCGAATCTTCCTCGCATGTCGTACTTCTCCAAATCAACTTCAAAAGGTATGACTGAAGTTGGGTTTCTTTCTTGGCACATAGGAGAACAGGGTTCGGTCAGGCAGAGTTTTCATGCAGCTCCTTGTGTTTGCAGTCTGGTGGGACTTTGAAATATTCAAAACAAACACTTATGGGTGTACAGAAATTGCTCTCAAATGGCAAATGAAACATTTTCCCCCTAGTTTCCTTTAAAAAAAACCAACCCCTCTCTTATCTCACAACAGATATGAATCAGCCACAGTCCTTGAACACTCAGCAGCTTAAGATGTGGTCGGCTACATTTGAGAACCCTGGGCCTCGGGTGGGTAACTGATGCTTTTCTTCATTTTCTCCGACAATCTGGTGGCAACTCTGGCAAGGAATGCTGCTAGCCAATAATTACATACAGTTGTACCTTGGTTGACAGACGCCTTGCGACTCGAACGTTTTGACTCCCGAATGCCACAAACCCGGAAGTGAGTGTTCCGGTTTGCGAACGTTCTTTGGAACCCAAACGTCCGACGCGGCTTCCAGTTGGAGCTTCCTGCAGCCAGTTGGAAGCCGCGCCTTGGTTTCTGAACGTTTTGGAAGTCGAACTGACTTCTGGGACGGATTCCGTTTGACTTCTGAGGTACCACTGTGTAGGCTTGTGGTTGGAAGAGCCCTTGGCTAGCAAGAATTGGGATTGTGTCCTCTAAGCATGGGGTAGGGTGGGCGATCAGGGTGTAATGCAATGGATGCAAACTTGACCAGCCATCCAGACTTTTTTTTTAACCCCTAAATTCTCCCTGCCGGAGGTCCTGCCCAAAGTGGGTACTGAGCATTTCCTCTATAATTACTGTTCCAAAATGGCACCAGATGCAGCAGGATTTTGAAGGAATCATTGTACTTTCTCAGTGGCTGTTGCTGGGAGGGCCTCTCTCTCTCTCTCTCTCTCTCTCTCTCTCTCCCCCCTCTCTCTGTGCTTGTGTGTGTGTGTGTGTTGCACACAAACGGCTTAGAATACTTAACTCCTTCTCCAGGGTATTAAGGGGAAGAAAACTTCAGCATATTTTGAAAGGTGGTAGTTGTAGTCGTTTATGCACCCAGTCCTGGTTGCTAGCACACCTAAGAACACACACCACCCCTGATGCTGTTTGTGCTTCTTACACTTTTAAATAATTGTTCAGCCCTTCATACAAACTTTATTAGAGGACCGTCCTCAATTCCACCTTTTAGTGTGCATTGATGGCGCAGCCTGTGGACAGCTGTATCTGTAACTATGGCCCCCTGCCCAAGCTGATACGCTTCCCTTTTAACCTGGCAACATGTTTCTGTATGCAGAAGCTCGTGGGGGGGGGAGATGAACTGGACTCCACACGGCGGGGGGCGGCTCTTACCGTGCCCAAGCCACACATCTCTCCTGGGTGTGACGCGGGCTCCGCACGGCTATGCCGCTGTATGTATGGATAGTCCCGTTGCGTGATTGCCGTCTTGCCTGGCTTTGTGCCTCTTTCCTCCGGAATAGTGCCTGGGGGCTGCATGCCTTACATCTCTTGACTCTATTTGACGTCTGCTTCAGGTGGAGGTGGCAAAGCCAAGCCAACCCACGGAGAGCCCGGGAGTGGGCAAGTGCCAAGATTCTGCCCCCAGGTCCGAGGCAGAAGGTCTGAACGGCACGGTGGAGGGGGGCATTGCAACACAAAGGTGAGGAAATAACTGGCTGATCAGTTGGGGCGGCAGCTTGCATTATTTGTGAAACACAAGGGTATTGTGAAGCCATAAGGCACGGCGAATAAAAAATTCCGTTGTTCTGTTTGCCCTGGTTGCCCAATTTTTTTTCGTGGTGGTGGTGGTAGGTAGGGTCCCCATCTCCCTTCTGGCTTCCACAGCAAAGTCCTTCATTCCAACTCTTTTGTATTCCACCTTCTTTCGGGAAGACGCTCACCTTGCCTGCACATTTCAGATTGACGTCTACAGCCAAGGTTACAGAGTGTCTCTCGTCGTTGATCAGTAGGTGTGGGAAGAATACAAAAGTTTGTGACTTGTTCCTCTCCGAATCGTGTCTTTACCCTCTGCCAGTAATACATTCCCAGCATAAATCCACGGGGTATGTGTGTGATAATTGTTGTGTCCTTGTAAACGGGGGTGCCAACAGACAGGTGTTCCACATATGTCGGCTGTTTTGAGGCTTGTGTAACCTTTCATTGCTGTCTGCTCTTAAAACAGCGACTCAGCTGGGAGGAAGGAAATCGCAGGGACACCATGGAAAGGTGAGTGACCGCACCATCATTCATTCCTATCCAGACACATGGACAGGGATGTTTGCATTCATTATGCAAAGCTTTGTTAGACACCTTTCACACATGCCCCAGACTCTTTCTCACAGCTTGGTTGGTCTTGTAACACAAATAGGCAATTTTTCAGTGAAGCTTTAGCAACTTTGCCTGCCTTCTCCTATTGTGCAACCTGAATCGGAGAAAGATACTTTGAACCCTTGCTTCACAAGACATGATACGGGTAATAGATTATTTTCCAAACTTGGCACATGTAACACATTTGACAATTTAGTCTTTAAACTGTTAATGTACACCCCCAACCTCTCTCACCACCAAAGAAGTACAACAAGAGAACCCACACAAGTGACACTGACACAAAACCCCACACCTACACTAAGTAGAAGAATAGAAGCATTGCTACCCAACCGCACCCCACTCACCAAGCCCCCTCCCCCTTTTTCTTCCCAACCTACGGTAACATTGTATGTAAAAAATGTTTAAAAACCATACACATTGCCAGCTGATTCATGCACTGTGCCATCGGCCAGAACCACTTCTCAAGTGCCTGTACCATGCATAAGAATATGTTCGTCACAGCACTGTCCAAAATACAGCACACTCTCTCCTTTTAGTGCACCAACAGGTTTGCATTCTTGCCCGCTATGGGTGTGATTGCAAGCGTTTGCAGTAGGGCCGGGAGATATTCTGGTTTCCAACATTGCAAAATATCGCCAGTTAAACATTGTGATATACCGAAACATCACGACGTATGAAACAAGAATGCAGCTATGTGGAGGCAAATGGTAGGGCTGGGTGATGCCTGGTTTGCAACTTCATGTTATATCACCAGCGAGATATACTGATATATTACAATGTCTGAAATAAGGATGGAGCTACGTAGAGACATTGACTGGCTTCACGGTTTTTCCTGCATTGTGATTTTTCCCATTCTTGTGATTCGCTGCCCCCTGCATGAGAAAGGAGACTGCTGAGCTGGCAGAATTAACAGAGGCTGCAGGAATTGAGAGAAGCATCGGCTGGCTTCAGTTTTCCCCACATTGTGATTTTTTCATGGCTCATGCTCACATACACACACACAGAGCACGATTCGCTTTGTATTGCAAGGTTAAAGATGATGAGATGGATATCACAATACAGACTTCAAACCGCTTTTCGATGATATATTGATATATCACCCAGTCCTAATTTGCAGAAGAGTCTAAAACTGAAAGATAGAGCTTGCGTGTGCATTTTGATAGTAATGGTCTCGGCCATATTCCTTGCCTTCAATTGGCATTCCATATACTATGCCTGAATTGCCGCTTCATGAAATTCTCATGTCTTGCTGAGAGCAAAGCATGCAAGTGGGGAATAACACAGAGCAAAACCAAACTGGTTATAAAGGCTGCACCACCTGCTTCGCAGAGAACTGTTCTTGGTTTCCTTTGGGATGTGAACAGCAGGAGCTAATGGTGAGGCTGCCTGCCTGCTTGCCAACTTTGTCCCTTGTTTTTGCAGATGACGGGTTCGTGCCCGACCCAGCTGCCAAAGCTAGCATCCTGCTGAACATCGGCGTGAGCCATTCAGCCCTAAGGGCGACTGCCAATCTGAGCACTGGGGTGAGCAGAGTACAGTATTGTCTGTCCCAGTTACCACTGCTGGGTTCAACACCCATTTTGGACTTGTGCAGCCTGGGCCTTCCTCTCACGCTCCTCTACTTCCTGGGGTGCTGATTTGCTCCTAGGTGGGCATTCGGGTGGCAAGAGGCAGCTGCAATCTCCAGAGGGTTGGTGGAACAATCCCAAGGAAGGTGTCTGGTGTGTGAAACAGCTGAGGATGCCCATTAGCATTCTGGAATACAACAGGTGGGACCTTGCTCTGTTCCTTGCTGCTGCTGTTGGCATCCATCTGCCTTATGAGGAACGGCTTAGGGAGCTGGGTATGTTTAGCCTGGAGAAGAGAAGGTTAAGGGGGTGATATGATAGCCATGTTCAAATATATAAAAGGATGTCATATAGAGGAGGGAGAAAGGTTGTTTTCTGCTGCTCCAGAAAAGCGGACATGGAGCAATGGATTCAAACTACAAGAAAGAAGGTTCCACCTAAACATTAGGAAGAACTTCCTGACAGTAAGAGCTGTTCAGCAGTGGAATTTGCTACCAAGGAGTGTGGTGGAGTCTCCTTTGGAGGTCTTTAAGCAGAGGCTTGACAGGCATATGTCAAGAATGCTTTGATGGTGCTTCCTGCTCGGCAGGGGGTTGGACTGGATGGCCCTTGTGGTCTCTTCCAACTCTATGACACTAAGAATCTGGTTACAGAGTGGAACCCTAACTCTCAAGAATTAATAGAGTGCACTTCTGGGGGTGAAGTCAAGCCCCTGTGTTTGCAGAGTCTAAGCGACCTCCCTGGGGCACAAGCCTGGGCAGTGTGCATGGACTGCGCAGATGGCAAGACCCCCAAAGGAAAGCAGAGCCAATACACTTGGCTGCAGGAGTTGCCAGAAGGAGGCGTACAAGGCGCCATCCAACCGTCTTAGGGACTCTACTCTGGATTTGTGTAGGGTTTACTCCTTAGCCTTTTCTTCTCCCCAATAAATCCCGCAAGGGAGTAGAGCTTTAGGACCAGAGTTTTCCTTCTCCTAGATGGGCTACCTTCCCAGACTGATGAGTCCCATCTACCCCTTACTTCCCTCTATAGCCCACAGAGAAACTGCCTTCTTGTCTGCTGGGCCCACTATCGGTCTCATCTGCTCAATCCACCAGAGCCTGTCTTCGCATGCAGGGAAAGTTCCTAACTCACTAGGGGTTTGAGACCCATCGGCTACCCCATGGGTAGGCAAACTGAAGGCCCGGGGGCCGGATCCGGCCCAATCGCCTTCTAAAGCCGGCCTACAGACGGTCCGGGAATCAGCGTGTTTTTACATGAGTCTACTTATTTAAAATGCATCTATGGGTTATTTGTGGGGCATAGGAATCCCCCCTCCCAAAAAAAATATAGTACAGTGGACTGGCCCCCTGCAGAAAAGGTTTGCTGACCCCTGGGCTACCCTCGCCTGGTTTAGCTGGCCAGTTGAATCCATATGTCTGGATTTTCCTGGACATGACCGGGATTTCAAAGGTGGAATTTATGCTGGGTGGTGGGGTGGGATTTCTGAAACATAGCGCTTTGTCCTGAATCTTAGGCAACTTAATCACAAAGGTAATAATAATTAATAATAATAATAATAATAATAATAATTGACCCTTAGGCTGAAAAAGGATCCCCCCCAGTCTAAAAGGATATAAAATCAGTTGGGCACCAGGGGCGTAGCAAGGAGGGGGCGGCCCGCTCCCAGCTCCGTCTTTGGGGGGGGGCAGCACGAGCGGCGGCACCAGCACCCTGCTATGTAGTGCCCATGCACAGCGTCGCTACGTAGGGACGCAAGTGTTGTACGTAGCAACACATATGTCGTACGTAGCGACGCCCCGCCCTTGGGTGTGCATCATGTTTGCCGCTCCGGGTGCCTGAGCGGCTTCCTACGCCAGTGTTGGGCACACTGGTCCACCACCTGCTGGCTACTGGATTCTTTGTCTGCTCAACCCGTTTTCCCCACCGTCTTCCTGCAAAAGTACTTTCTTAGTCAGTTGTGTACAGAGTGACCGTGGGGAAATATCTGGGTGGGTGGGGGGGAGACCTTCTGGGAGCAAGGCTTGCACTGTTGAGGGCTGTAAACTGATTATTTTTTTTCCTCTAGGGGGAAGGTGCCTGTTTGCCATTGTCCTGCAGGAGTGTGCGCTCAACAGGAAAGTTTGGGCGTGTGTCCTGCCGCTCTACACAGCGTCTTAAAGGTATACTTAACAGGAGTTGCTTGGGAGTTTGTCCTCCTCGCGGCTATTTGGTGCTGCAAGTTCCTGATAGCTGCAAGTTCCAGTTATAAGCACATGGCTTGTAACTGGCTTATCTTTGATTTTTTCCTAAATCTAAATCAAATAAGTGTTGGAAATGTAAAGAGAAAGAAGTTTCTTTTTATCATAAGTGGTGGTCTTGTAATAAGGCTAAAGCTTACTGGGAAATGATATATAATGAATAAGAAAAGATGTTTAAAATAAGGTTTGTAAAAAACCTAGAAGCCTTCCTTTTGGGAATTATCAGGATAGAACTACCCAAACTATACAGAAATTTATTCATGTATGCGACTACAGCGGCAAGAATGTTACTTGCCCAAAAATGGAAAGAAGAAGAAGTCCTAGTGAAGGAAGAATGGATACAAAAACTTATGGAATATGCAGAAATGGCGAAACTTACTGGAAGAATAAGAAATCAAGACGACAAACTTTTTTATAAAAGAATGGAAATGGTTTATTGAATATTTACAAATAAACTGTAAACATTGACAGGATTATTGCGATAGCCTGCAGTTTTATAAGAGTATATGTTTAAAGTAGATGAATAAATGAGTACATTAAGTTAATTTGGAATATGCAGAATATAGGGGGTGGGGAATTTGAGGAAGCACAGAAAAATGGGGAAGGAAGTTGTGTTTTGAAATGTTAAAATGAGTGTAAAATTATTGAAATGTATAAAACTGAAAATCATGAAAAAATAATATAACTGGTTCCCCACCCCCTTCTGTCCCATTTCACAGGTCTGCAGAAATTGGAAGCTTCCGAAGCCCAGCTAGCCAACACACCAGGCGGGAAATGTTCAGCTGATGGTTATACCCCCTATGGATTAGCTCGGAGGGTTCCCACTGCTTCCCTGAAATCCTCGGTTTGTGCTTGAGGGTTGGCGAGGTTGCCTGCCACTTTGTCGCTAAAAGCCTCGCCCGGAAGTGTGCACCCACTTCCCAGATAGCTATGGGCATGTCCTTGAAAACCACCATTTGTGTTGACGCTGCTGGGGTGAAGCGGGAGGGATATGTAGCTCTGGTCAGCTGGGACCAGAGATTAGTTACTAGCCCAATCCTTTATTGTCTTGGGTTTAATAGTCTGAAACCAGCAGACTGCATCATCCCTGCTGCTGGCAACATACAGTGGTGCCTCGCTTAACGAAATTTCCGCTTAACGAAAGGATTTTTCGAGCGGAGCTTGCCTCGCTAGACGAATGCGTTTTACGAAAAATTCATCTACCGAATCGCGGTTTCCCATAGGAATGCATTGAAATTCAATTAATGCGTTCCTATGGGCAAAAAAAAGTAAAAAAAAAAATTCAGTGCATTCCTATGGGATTCGCTAGACGAATTATTCGCTATAAGAAAAGACCCGTGGAACGAATTAATTTCGTCTAGCGAGGCACCACTGTACAGTATATTATCCATGCCAAAAAACATCTGTGCTGGCTTCCTGTGTAATTTCAGACACAACTTGCAGTTTGGGTTAAAAACAATAACCTGTTCCCCTTTGAACCTGTCTGGCCAGTAACATCGTTTTGAGAAGCCCTTTTCCAGGTGCCTCCCGTTTTCAGAGGTTAAGCAGGTGGCAACTGGGGAAACAGGGCCTTTTCTGTGGTAGCCCCCTAGCTATGGCCCGAGCTCCCCAGAAATGCTTAACTCTCAACCCACTCGAATGTGTTTAGACCGCATGGCCACTTTCGCAGAGGCTCATGGTGAATAATAATAGTTGTCACGTTTCTCTGTTTTTCTTTTAATCAGCTGAACTTCATTTCTCACTTCTTTTTCAACTTGCGAGATTATCTTATTGTTGGAAATGAATGGAAAGGCAGAGCGGGAAAGCAATGTTTTAAAGTGGTGTAAGAACCTGGGAGCTGCCTTATCCTGAGTCAGCCCACTGAGCCACCTAGCCCCATGTTATCTACTCTGGCTGGCAGAGGCTCTCTGGGGTCTCGGGCACCCTCTTAACTAGAGATGACAGGTATTGACTTTCTGCATAGAGAGTGTATACCCTACCGTTGAGCATCTTCTTTAAGTTGTTAGTTTCATCCTTTTTCAAGTTCTGTGCCTTGCTGTTCACTGTGACTCCCATCGCGCCATCCTCTGAACACTTTCTCTTATGTTGGACCAGCATTGCAGTCCCTGGATACGGAACCGTGTGCCTGTTTCTTCCTGCATTAAAGCTAAGAAGGTGGGTGTCCAATGCCTAATCTAAACCAAGCAGGAGGGCAGGAACTGATATTCTAAAAATGCTCAGATAATGAACTATTGTGAGAGTCCTTTACTAAAAACCATCTGAAATGCCCCATTCCTACTGTTGTGAGCAGCTATTGGAATCCTTGGTAAGTAGAATGCTCTTAAAGATAGACGCGGGCAGCACTGTGGTCTAAACCACTGAGTCTCTTGGGCTTGCCGATCAGAAGGTTGGCGGTTCGAATCCAAGCAACGGGGTGAGCTCCCGTTGCTCTGTCCCAGCTCCTGCCAACTTAGCAGTTCGAAAGCACATCAGCGCAAGTTGATAAATAGGTACCGCTGTGGCGGGAAGGTCAGCGGCATTTTCGTGTGCTCTGACACTTGTCACGGTCCTCCTTGCGCCAGAAGCGGTTTAGTTACGCTGGCCACATGACTCGGAAAGCTGTCTCTGGACAAAAGCCAGCTCCCTTGGCCTGAAAGTGAGATGAGCACTGCAACCCCATAGTCGCCTTTGACTGGACTTAACCATCCAGGGGTCATTTGCTTTTTTTACTTCTTAAAAATCCCTGGTTCCCACTGACCGTACCAAGACTTGCCATTGTGGAATAGGCATTGTATATACTCGAGACAACTTTTCTGTGGGCCAGTCGTTACACAGCCAAAACTGCAGCATAGGTGCCCAAGAAAGACATGTTAGCAGGTTTAAAGGAGCCCGAGCGTTGGCAGAAATACAAAAAGGAAAAACAAACAAACCTAAAGAGTTGGTGGAGCAGCCCCGCAAAGACTGAACGTGCTCGGTGGCTGCGGAATGATGAGGGATTGACCCGGGGATTGAAGCGGAAGATCTGGTGGTAAATGGGAAAATGAAATGCAGCATCCTGAATAGGGTCGCTCAACACAGCAAAACGTTGTTGCAATTCCTCCTCATCCATTCTTACTCATTCAGCATCTTGCTAGGGGGGGGCAGATTCCTCAGTGGGCTCACAAGCACAGCAGCACGTGATACATGAGGGTGTATAGCCCTTATTCTATATTTTCTGGAAGGTGGGGATACTAAACGGAGGCAGTATTTTTGCCCACCTGCAAACCCATTGCCACGTACTTGAATTTTTTGCTTCTTTCTTTAAATGCAAGTGTGTCCGCGTGTATTTTAGCGTTAGTTGCGGCAATGAGCTGATGCCGAAGGTATGCTATACTGAGTAAAAAAATCCCCTCTTTGGGCATCAGCTGGGATTGTGGTAACTCTTGTGCGTGTTACTTAAAAAAATGCTGCCAGGATTTTGATTTCTCTGACTTTCCCCTAAAGGTTCCTTGGTTGTAAAACTAGAAAGCAGTTCCTGGCTGTGTGACTAGGCTGGCCGTAAAAACGTAGCAGGGTTTGAAACCCATTGGTACCCCAAAAAAACCCTGTCCATTTTGCTTTTTCCAGGTTAATTTGGCAAGCAAGATCATTTCACTGAAGGACTCTGTGGACTCCAAAGAGGATGACGCTGCTGTGGAATGGGTAAATTCATGTGGATAAAACTGGGAGCAGCTGTTTGTATTCATGTTGCTCCAATGCATTCCGGTCACTTAATAAGTTATGCTCAAGCACCTGCCTTGTATGTGGTTTCTTAGTGATTTGTAAATCTTTGTAGTCCAGCAGCTTCTGTTGTTTGAATTCTTGGTTCTCAAACTTAATCTATTCCGGAAGTCCGTTCCAAAACCAAGGCGCGCTTTCCCATAGAAAGTAATGCAAAATGGATTAATCCATTCCAGACTTTTAAAAACAACCCCTAAAACAGCAATTTAACATGAATTTTACTATCTAATGAGAGACCATTGATCCATAAAATGCAAGCGATAATCAATGTACTGTACTATAAAATAAATAAGACAGTATTGTACAGTAGATGATAAAAAATAAAATTAATTTTTTTCTTACCTGCACTGATGATAGTCGTTGTTTGGATGGGGGAGCTTTTATCCATTTCCACAGTCACACAATAAATCAGTCAGTAGCTGAACTGGGTTCCACACAATCATTAAAAAAACAAAAAACAACTGAAAAACCCTCAAAAACAAAAAAACAAAATAAATAACAAAAACAAAAGCGCCAAACTTAATCCGTTCCGGCAGTCCATTTGACTTCTGAAACGTTCGAAAACAAAGGCGTGGCTTCAGATTGGCTGCAGGAGCTTCCTGCACTTAAATGAAAGCTGCTTCTGAATGTTCAGCTTCTGAAAAACATTTGAAAACCGGAACACTTCCGGGTTTTCAGCATTTGAGAACCAAGGCGTTTGAGAACCAGGGTACCACTGTACTCTACAACAGAAAGTGTTCAATTGGAGCAGTGTTTCCCAAACTTGGGCCTCCAGCTGTTGTCTGGACTACAACTCCCATCATCCATATGCAGCTGGGATGATGGGAATTGTAGCCCAAAGGCAGCTGGAAACCCAAGTTTGGGAAACCCTGAATCAGATCATGCATTCTGCCCCCTCCCCCATGTAAGACAGCTTGTGAGGATTATTTGTCAGATCTAGTTCTGTGTAAGGTGTTGTTGTTTTTTTAAAGGTGTTCGCAGCATTACATCTCTAGATTGCAAGCAGCAGTTCTAGGAGGGCACCATAGTAAAGATATGGAGGACGCGTTATGGGGAAGGTCTTCAATTTCCTCTTCCCATTTTTATGAGGTGCTCAAAGGCATATCTCCTGGCTGTGGCTTTGAATGTTTGTAAAACGGGGTATATTTTTATATGCCTGCTGCCTAATTTGCCAGTAGCAGCAGACTTGCTAAACCCAAGTATGCAATGGTCATTTTTCCGGCTTGATATGTTTTTGTAGTTTTCTTTCCTCCCTAAACTTTAGCCTACTCCTGAATTGTGTTCCTAGAATATAGCCAGAACTGCCTTTTGGTACCAGCATACGGGGAGCGGAGGGTTTGGGATCCTGCCGTCTTTCCCACTTTTCCTTGTCCTCACTTGCCCTCTCGGTGGTTGGTAGCTTTAGCGGGGTGGAAGTGAAACCCAGGAAGGCGAGATGACGTTTTCCTTCCCTTGCAGGAAAGCATTGCTGTGCGCCTCTTTAAGGATGAGATAGCAGCATCAGCAAAGAAGGTGGCAGCTGTTCCTGTGATCACCCCAGAAATGGGAAAACCCCAGGTAAGCATCTTTGTTAATTTTTCTCCCAGGTAGAAACAGGCTCCGAGCACGTAACTCAGCTATTCCTTTAAACCAGCCCCGCTTGCAAAAAAAGGATGGGGTGATTACTTTTAACACAATTCCCTTTTGTGGTTTTCTGAAACATTTCAAACTTTTGATTGTTCTTCTGTTGTGAGTTTACTGCAGAGAGATGGTTGGAGAAAGATGGAAAATAAACCTTTTTTCTAAAGAAATAAAAGGATGAAGTTCTAATTCTGGTTTTACCTGTAGTACTGGTAGGGTTGTGTCAGGGATTGCTCTAGCAGTGAGCATTCCCTGACAATCGCGGAAGAGAGGCACCCTGGCTCAGGCAGCATCCTAGAGCCCTTACTGCAACCTCAGACAGGATATCAGGGGGAGGGATCATGGGAAGTGTCCAGCGGGGAAATTCCTCGCCCTTTTAAGTTCATGCCTGACTTAAGACATTCCAAGGTGCGCAGGCGCAAAGGGAGGAGGGCAGGAATCCCACGCTTACTATGCTGGGGGAGGAGCAGACGCCAGGCATTGGGAGAATCTTCATCAGACTGATCGGACATGTATTCTTGATACTGAATCACATTGTAAATATCAGGCAGAATAAAAGCCTTAAAGACAGAATGGCTGTGGTACTAGTTTCTCAGAAGTAGTCAAACAAGGACCGTGACAGGTTGGGACGCAGGTGGCGCTGTGGGTTAAACCACAGAGCCTAGGGCTTGCCAATCAGAAGGTCGGCGGTTCAAATCCCCGCGACGGGGTGAGCTCCCGTTGCTCGGTCCCAGCTCCTGCCAATTTAGCAGTTCAAAAGCACGTCAAAGTTCAAGTAGATAAATAGGTATTGCTCCTGCAGGAAGGTAAATGGCGATTCCGTGTGCTGCTCTGGTTCGCCAGAAGCGGCTTAGTCATGCTGGCCACATGACCTGGAAGCTGTACGCTGGCTCCGTCGGCCAATATCGCGAGATGAGCGCCGCAACCCCAGAGTCGGCCACGACTGGACCTAATGGTCCGGGGTCCCCAAAGCAGTAATGACGAGGTGGGCAGTTGATTTAGGATATAACTTAGAGTACGACAAATGGTACAAACTGTACAAGATTATGTATAGATGGTACATCACACCATTGAAATTATTTAAAAAGTTTAAAACAGGTAATAAGATCTGCTGGAAATGTGGGGAAGAGATAGGAGACTTTTTCCACATGTGGTGGAGGTGTGCGAGAGTCAAGGAGTTCTGGGAAAAAATATACAACGAACTAAAGAAAATCTTCAAATGCACTTTTAAGAAAAAGGCTGAAGCTTTCTTGTTGGGGATGGTAACTGATGTAAAAAAATGTGATCAAAAACTGTTCATGTATGCCACCGCAGGGGCAAGGTTGTTACTAGCCCAAGTATGGAAGCAGCAGCATCAGATACCCTCAGTAGAGGAGTGGAGACAAAAAATAATGGAATATGCGGGTATTGCCAAATTGACCGGGATAGTTAGACACCAAGGAGAGGAAGTATTCAATAAGGAATGGAAGAAATTTACGGAATATATTGAGACAACACTTTGAAAATTAAAAGCATAAATCAGTAGATTCGGAACAATTGGTATAAAAAAATCTTTTTATTGTCTTTATTATGGATAAATATATAATTATATAAAAGAGAATGTTTTCACAATAATGTAATATACGAACAAATGAATAGCCAGGAAAAGACATGATTGACGATATGATATGTAATGGCCAAACAACTGCGCAAAGTCATTTTGGAATCTAAAAGACTGCAAAGAAAGGAGGGAAGTCAACAAAGATTTGAAACTTGAACTGTATAAATGAAGGAGGAAAGCTGTATTTGTAAAATCTGTTGAGACTGTTGAATATTAAATGTTGTAAATGGTTTTGGGGGTGTAAATAGAAAATCAACAAAAATTATGTTTAAAAAATAATAATGGCAGGGGTCCCTTTACCTTTACCTTTACTGGTAGGGTTGGTGTAGGTGGTGAAGCTTGAGAGCATTGCAGAGGGAAAAGCAGGCAGCTATTGGAACAGAATAGTGTGCTGTAAGGAAGCACCGTGTTCTACGAGGGCCTTCTGGCAGTTCCCTCACTGCGAGAAGTGAGGTTACAGGGAACCAGGCAGAGGGCCTTCTTGGTGGTGGCGCCCGCCCTGTGGAATGCCCTCCCATCAGATGTCAAGGAAATAAACAACTATCTGACTTTTAGAAGACGTCTGAAGGCAGCCCTGTTTTGAGAAGTTTTTAATGTTTGATGTTTTATCGTGTTTTTAATATTCTGTTGGGAGCCGCCCAGATTGGCTGGGGAAACCTAGCTAGATGGGCAGGGTATCAATAATAAATTATTATTATTATTATCATTATTATTATTATTATTATTATTATTATTATTACTACTACTACTACTACTACGAGAGCTTGGAATCGTATTGGAAACCGCATCCAGTTGTGCACAAATTGTGCTTTCATACTTTTTTTTGGGGGGGGGAGGAATTATCTAGCTTTCATGGCTTCAGAGGAACATCTCAGTCCCTGCCGACCCCCAGGTAGCTTTCGGGGTTCTGGGAGGTCTAGAGTTAACCTGCCCCATTTCAGCCCTTGTCCTCCTCTTCCCCCAGCGCATCAAGCTCCTTGCTCAGCTCTTGCAACAGGAGATGAATGACGGCATCAGTCACGACATTGCCCCCTCGCTGGGGGAGTTGCACAAACTGTTGTCGGCTCACTGCTCGCCTGCCCGGGAGGCTCCCAAGCCTGGTCTCCTCACTACCCCTGTGTCGTCTCCTGGACCACACCTCTGCAAGCTGGCGCCAGGGTCTGTTGCTATGGCACCCGAACCTGGCACGACACATGCCACCACCTCCAGCCAGCAACCTGTCTGTTCCATTCCTCAGATGCCTTCGGTCCATCTACCGGAATCAGGCGGGAGTGGGACCTCCATGCATTTGTCGTCCTGTGGAAGTAGTGCGGGTAAGACCTGATAGATTAACTTGATTCTCATGTTAAATTTTTTAAAGGCAAGTGATAATATTAATATCCTTTTACAGTGGAATCTCTGTTCCCAAACCCCTCCATTGTCGTATGTTTTGGCTCCCGAACGCCGAAAACCCGGAAGTAACTGTTCCGGTTTTCGAACAATTTCCTGAAGCCGAACATGCTACGCAGCTTCTGTTTTGAGTTTCCCTATTGTATTGAGGCTTCTGCTTTCGGTTTTCGAACATTTTGGAAGTCGAACCGTCTTCCGGAACGGATTACAGTGGTACCTCGACTTACGAACGACTCGGCAACCGAATTTTTCGACTTACGAGTGGGGCAAATGAATTTCTCGCTTATGAATTTCTCGACTCCGAACGGAAACCGCAGCGGTTTTAGATAGGGTTTTTTCGACTTAACGAATTTTTAGATGGGGTTGCTTCAACTTATGAATTTTTCCGTTTCCAATGCATTCCTATGGGAAATCGTGTTTCCAATGGCGCTTTTCGACTTACGAATTTTTCGACCTATGAAGGTGCCTTCGGAACGGATTAAATTCGTAAGTCGAGGCACCACTGTATGTTTGAAAACCGAAATTCCACTGTATTACAAACTGGTGTGGGTAGGGATCCTATCTAAAATAATAACACTAATTTAAATGTCCTACTTTTCCACTTGGCTGTCATTGTGTGTTTTCCCTGTCCTTCAAATGTTAACTATTTGGCCATAGTCAATAAATATTTGCCGCTTGGACACTTTAAAAAGAGTTACAGTAATAATTGCAATTAATCATTGATTACAAAATAATCCATCTCTTAATGTTTGATGTTTTCTCGTGTTTTTAATATTCTGTTGGGAGCTGCCCAGAGTGGCTGGGGATAAATAATAAATTATTCTTATAATTATAATTATTTATAATATCTTTGCCATTGTTGTCCTTTCTCCAGTAGACAAAGTCAAGCAGCGCTTGGATGACCTCCTTAGTGCACCTATGCGCTTCCACGAGGCACGCCTAAATGCTGAATGTGCCTTCTACACTGCCCGCCTCGCCTGTGTCACGCAGCCCTCGGCGCGGCGGTGCAAAGATCCTGTGGCCAAAATGCTAGAGGTCCAGGATGCCATGGTAAGCATCTCAATGTGCTTCAGCTTGACGAAGCAAAGAGCTGTGTGCCGTCTTCCAGTCCCCTTCAGCAAGGGGTAAACGAGGTTGCTTTTGAACCAAGCAGTGTGCCACAGCAGTCTGCCGAACCTTCTGTGGCACGTTGGCGCGAAACCTTGGCTGCTCCCTGGGTTTGCGAATGGTGCCACCGCACAATGGAAGCACTTCTTCTCACCAGGCGGAATTGTTTGGAAGACTGCAGCTTACCAGTGGGCTGTACGCCGTGCCATAGCAAGCTGCCCCGTGCGAAACAGTCCTCTGCCTTTAGCCGGGGCAATTGGCAGCATTCCCAGGACTCGGAATATGTACCGTGAAGACCTTAAGTGTCCTATAGCTCTGTGAACAGAGACCTGGCTGGGAAACCTAGCCATATGGGTGGGGTCTAAATAATAATACTAATAAGAGTGTTTGTTGTGGGGGAGGAATGGAAAGGAGAATGTTAGCCGCTTTGAGACTCCTTCGGGTAGTGATAAAGCGGGATATCAACTCCAAACTCTTCTAAATACCGTGTTTCCCCTTTTTTAATACGTAGTCAGAAAGTAAGCCATGGCAGGGTTTTTAACCATTTGAGAGCTATAAGACATACCCCGAAAATAAGCCATACTTCCGCAACAGCTAGCAGGACCCAGCATGCCGGCCGCGACAGGAGGAGGAAGCCTGCCGGGTCGGGTCAGTGCCCGGAAGCGGCGGTGGCTGCTTTAGTGCCAATAAAGCGTGCAGCAGTGCCGCACGGAGCACCAGCCAGCAGGACCCAGCTCCTGCAATGCCGGCCGCGGCAGGAGGAGGAAGCCTGCGGGGTCGGGTGGGTGCCCAGAAGCGGTGGCGGCTGCAGCGCTGACAAAGCGTGAAGCAGCGCCGCACGAAGCACCAAGGGCACGAGCGGCAGGAGGAAAGAGAGAGAGGCTCGTTACTTGCGGCACTTTAAGAGAAGCAGCCAGAACCGATCTCCACATTCCGAGCCTCCCTTTTGCGCGTGCGGGCATGTTAAAGCCCCGATCAGTTCACTCCCCACTTCTTCCTCGCCATCCCTCCCTTTCACGCGTTGCCTTGACCCCGCAGCCCCCCTCCCTGGCCATCTTCCCCTAAGTGCAGCGCTGCTTCGTGAGCGCTGCAGCCGCACGCTCTCTGTGTGTGCGCGCGTCTCTTTCTTTCTCTCCCTGTGCGTCCGTCTCTCTCTGTGTGTGCGTGTGTGCGCGCGTCTCTCTCTCCCCCGTGCGTCTCTCTCTCTGTGTGTGTGTTTGTGTGCGTCTCTTTCTTTCTCTCACCGTGCATCCGTCTCTGTGTGTGTGTGTGTGCGCGCGCGTCTCTTTCTTTCTCTCCCTGTGCGTCCGTCTCTCTCTCTGTGTGTGTGTGCGCGCGTCTCTTTCTCTCTCTCCCCCGTGCGTCTCTCTCTCTCTCTGTGCGCGCGTCTCTTTCTTTCTCTTCCTGTGCGTCCGTCTCTGTGTGTGTGTGTGTGTGTGTGCGCGCGCGTCTCTCTCTCTCCCCCCCGTGCGTCTCTCTGTGTGTGTGTTTGTGCGCGTCTCTTTCTTTCTCTCCCCGTGCGTCCGTCTCTCTCTGTGTGTGTGTGTTTGTGCGCGTCTCTTTCTCTCTCTCCCCCGTGCGTCTCTGTGTGTGTGTGTGTGTGTGCGCGCGCGTCTCTTTCTTTCTCTCCCTGTGCGTGTCTCTCTCTCAGTGTGTGTTTGCGCGCGCGCGTCTCCCCCCCCCACAGAGAAAAGGTTCCGCTTCGGCTCGTCATTCAGCCGCGCGCGCGCGCCAGGGGCATGGGCCCAAGCCTCGTCCCCCTCGCGCTTCCCTCACAAGCATCTCGGAGCGGGACGGGTCACGGCCTCCCTCCTCATTCCTCGGCCGGCGTGAGAGAGCCCGGGGAGCAGAAGGATCCCAGGTTTAACCCCCAGGTACCCCCAAGTTTGAAATCCTGGAGAGCTGCTGCCAGCCTGGTTGACAGTAAAACCTGGATAGCACAGTAGGCTAGAGTGTCGTGTTTATAATGTGCGCGGAAGAGAGCACCGAGTGTCCTGAGCCAGTGGGACCCAGTTGTACCAGCACTTAAAAAAAAGACACCCCCTGAAAATAAGCCACCGTGTGTTTTTTTGAGGAAAAAAAGTTATAAGACGGTGTCTTAAAAAAGGGGAAACACGGTAATAATAAGTTGTTATTATTATTTATTTATTATGGATGGTGACTCCTCGCCATTCTTTTATTCACGCTTAAGAGATTGTATTTCCAGCTGCAACAGCACGAGAAGGCGTACTACAGAGAAGGCCAGTGTGGTGTAGTGGTTAAGAGCGGTAGACTCCTAATCTGGGGAACCGGGTTTGCGTCTCTGCTCCTCCACATGCAGCTGCTGGGTGACCTTGGGCTAGTAGTCGCACTTCTTTGAAGTCTCTCAGCCCCACTCACCTCACAGAGTGTTTGTTGTGGGGGAGGAAGGGAAAGGAGAATGTTAGCCGCTTTGAGACTCCTTCGGGTAGTGATAAAGCGGGATATCAAATCCAAACTCCCTCCTCCTCCTCCTCCTCCTCCTCCTCCTCCTCCTCCTCCTCCTCCTCCTCCTCCTCCTCCTCCTCCTCCTCCTCCTCCTCCTCTTCTTCTTCTTCTTCTTCTTCTTCTTCTTCACCTGACGTCTTTTGCAGGGAATTGGTAGTGCAGAGATGCCTGCAGCTGTCTTCTCGCCTGTGAGGTTGGGCAGAGTACAGCATGCAACAAGCCTCTGTGATGTGGAATCTTCCGCTTATGAACCCATGCCCATTAATTCAGTGGGGGGGGGGTTGTGGTCAACTCTTTTCTGTTTCTTTTCCAAAGGAGCAGCAGCCTTTGAGGAGCTTGTCGACATATTCCCCCTTGGTGCTCACGTAGTCCATGCCTTGGGTGCCAAAGTGCTGCCCATGCCACATATACAGTTGTGCAATTAGAAGAACCTGTTTCTGGTCAGATGGAAACATCTACCAAGAACTTCCCTTTGACAGAAACCTGTCCTCTTCAAAGCATGTTTGGATGCATGGCACATTTACAGTGGTGCCTCGCTTAACAAACGCCCCGTAAGACAAAATTTTCGCTTAAAGAAAGGATTTTTCTAGTGGAGGTTGCCTCGCTAGATGAATTCGTTTTACGAAAAATTCGTCTAGCGAATCACGGTTTCCCATAGGAATGCATTGAAATTCAATTAATGCGTTCCTATGGGCAAAAAAAAAAAATTCAAAAAAATTCAATGCATTCCTATGGGATTCGCTAGACAAATTTTTCGTTATAAGAATAGACCCGTGGAACGAATTAAGTTCGTCTAGCGAGGCACCACTGTAATTCCAAACCGCTTCTTGGCATGGGAAAGGCATGGCCAAAGCTGCTCTGTGGCAACGAAAAATCAATGCACTCGTGCATATATTTTTTAGATGGGCTCATGGCATGAACTCAGATTTAGCCCCGTCATGCCAGTAATCCACTATAACTTCAAAGTGCTGATTTTGACCTATAAAGCCTTAAACCAGGCATCCCCAAACTTCGGCCCTCCCATCTACAATTCCCATCTTTCCCAACCACTGGTACTGTTAGCTAGGGATCATGGGAGTTGTAGGCCAAAACGTCTGAAGGGCCGCAGTTTGGGAATGCCTGCCTTAAATGGCTCAGGACTGCAATACCTCAAGGACTGCCTCTTTCCGTAAGAACGTACCCAGATCCTGAGATCATCTTCTGAGGCCCTCCTTCATGGGCCGCCTTGTCGAGAGATCCGGAGGGTGGCAACACGAGAACGGGCCTTCTCTGCAGTGGCTCCCCGTCTATGGAATGCTCTCCCCAGGGAAGTTCGCCTGGCACCTTCATTACACACCTCTAGGTGCCAGGCAAAAATATTTCTTTTTAACCAGGCCTTTGGTTGATCTTATTGACACCCAACACCCTTTTAGAATGT
Source organism: Zootoca vivipara (assembly GCF_963506605.1). NCBI lineage: Eukaryota > Metazoa > Chordata > Lepidosauria > Squamata > Lacertidae > Zootoca > Zootoca vivipara. Next base: position 105,350,920 of record NC_083277.1, read on the forward strand.
GGCTTTTTTGGGGGGGGGGGTTATTGGATTACTGCTTATGGTTTGATTTTATATGTTGTGGTCTTGTTATGAACCTAATAATAATAATACTAATAATAATAATTTAAATGCTGGAGCTGGCATTGTGGATCAGAGCTCTGTGACTTGGCATTCTCCTTTTGATCTTGAGCTCAGGTTGAGAGCCTAAACCAGGGGTCGGCAAGGTTTACCTTGCCTGGGCCGGATCGCGTGTGTGACCATGATTTCTGGCATCTGCGCCTGCGCAGATGCGTTTTCTGGCGTCTGAACATGTGCAGACGTGATTTCTGGCACCACGGAAGCAAGTCCCCGCGCCGTGCTGCACCGGTTTAGCACAGTGCGCGGGGACTCGCCGAGCAGATAGCTTGGTTCGGGGGTGGCTCGTGGGCCGGTTAAACGACCCCCGTGGGCTGCTTGTGACCCATCGGCCTTAGGTTGCCTACCCCTGGCCTAAACTCTTAAGTTTTACTTGAGATGTAGCATTTAAAAGTTGGCTACCCTCCTCCAGTCTGTCCTGGGTCAAATGTGCAGAGAAACATATTTTTTCCTGGTTAGCCCATGCGTGTCTCATTGCATAACACTTCTTGCTCTTGTTTTTATCCACCAGCACTTTATACCTATCTCCGAAACCCCATCCCAACCCTTGGAAGCAGAAAGGGTTTTGCCCTTGTGAAGGTCTGGGCTATGATGCCTGCTTGCCAGTCCCATGGATACAGAGACAGTGTGGTGAAGTTCCTTGGAACCAATGTACGGTGTTCTGTTGTCTTCTAAACTTTAGAAGATCCACCCCCAGCTGCTACTTTCCAAGCTCACTCCCTGACCACCAGCGAATCTTGTTGGGACTCTGAATCTCGGTGGGGTTGCCTGGGAGGACCAGGAGCCGAAATCTCCCCTCCTTTTCCAAGAGCATCTAGTGCACGGCAGAAAAGAAGGGGCTGGTGGCGCCGTGAAAGGAGAAAGCTGACCTGGAGTTCAGCTTTCATTGAACTGCAAAGCATTGGCACAAAAGGCAATACGCTAATATGGTATGCAAGAAACATACCTTTTGTGGGAAGAAAGGAGAAATTTTTTAAACGTTTCCTAATTGCTTTAAATTGCTATTTTTGCAAGCAAGAGCACAACTCTCCCCCAAGGGTGAGAAGGAGGTTCGAAAGATGGGTTTGATGTCAAGCTCTGACTGTGATCGGGTTAGTAACATCTTCCAGTGTCCTTGAGCTGAGAACACTTAATGGACCAAATTTCTTTTTCTTTTTTAAAAGGCAGTGGTGCTTTTAAGTTAAAAGTTCTTAAACTATAAGTTCCTTTGGATGTCGTTTTTAGCCAAAAAGGTGACTCATAAACAGCAATATAAATAAACGATGATGTAAATAAAGACTTTTTAAAAAGGAAAACCTTTTCAGCTCGTTTGATTTCTAGAGTTGTTGCAGGTGTTTTATTTCAAGCACTGATACCTGGGGCAAACTCTGCTAAACACTACGTGGCAACAGAATGGTGCTTGGTTTCACTTCCGTTGCTAGAGCCCCAGACCAGCTTGGAGTGTGGGGGTCTCTTATTTGCTGGGGTCAGCAAAATTGAGGGGCTAATAATAATAATAATAATAATAATAATAATAATAATAATAATTTATTACTTAATACCCAGCCCATCTGGCAGAGTTTCCCCAGCCACTCTGGGCAGCTCCCAACAGAATATTAAAAACATGATAAAACATCAAATATTAAAAGCTTCCCTAAGCTTTTCCTTGTCTTCTAAAAGTCAGATAGTTGTTTATTTCCTTGACATCTGATGGGAGGGCGTTCCACAGGGTGGGCGCCACTACCGAGAAGGCCCTCTGCCTGGTTCCCTGTAACCTCACTTCTCCCAGTGAGGGAACCACCAGAACCCCATCGGAGCTGGACCTCAGTGTTCGGGCTGAACAATGGGGGTGGAGATGTTCTTTCACAGGACCTTCACTGCCTTCACTGGTTCTGGTTTAAAAGGGAGGAAGAGCTGGGTATCATCTGCATACTGATGAGCACCCAGCCCACTGTTGGCCTAAAAGGAAAAGTGTGTGTGATTTGCTGATTGCATATGCTAGGGTTGCCATACGTCTGGGTTTTCCTGGACTACTTTGGGGTAGGGGGAAAGCTTGTGGTAAGAATTCACCTCCTTTGGGGAATTATAGGGACAGAACTACCCAAACTCTAGAAATTTATTCACGTATGCGACTACAGCGGCAAGAATGTTTCTTGCCCCAAAATGGGAAGAAGTCCCAGCGAAAGAAGAATGGATACAAAAACTTATGGAATATGCAGAAATGGACAAGCTTACCATAAAAAATAAGAAATCAAGACAACATACCGTTTATAAAAGAAGGGAAGTGGTTGCAGGGGTATCCAACTCCCAAGAGTCTGCGATCTACTCACAGAATTAAAAACTGGCAGTGATCTACCTCCTTTTTGGGGGGTTCAGATCAAAGTTGTTGAGCTTTTTTTTTTTAAGCAAGAAAAGCCCTGTTTTGGGGGTGCAAGTCAAAGGCAGGAAGAAGGCCTGTTTTTTAGGGATACAGGGCAAAAATGTTGAGCTTTTTTTAGGGGAGCCAAAGTTGTTCAGCTTCTTTGGGGGGAGCCACTGATCTACCAGTGATCTACCAATGATCTACCTGTTGGATGTGCCTGGTTTATTGAATACTTACAAATCAATTGTAAACAGGTAAGAACATTGGCAGGATTAATGTAATGAGAAAATTAAGTTAATTTGGAATATGCAGAATATGCAGTGTCCAGATTTAGGGACGCAGCGTTTATCATAGCTGTCCGTTAAATTGGAGATGGATTACCTCTAATCCAGGGTGTAATGAATCTTCCATACTAGGCCTAATCCGTTACATCTTCCATAAACACGGTTTTAACAGTGAATCTGTAAGTGACAGTGGAGGCCAATTCTGGATCCACACGTCCTTCCACAGTGGGGACAAAGGTTAAACAAAGCTTTATAAACACATTGGGGGCAGTATTTCAATATGAGTAGGAAAATGAGAGTACCACTAAACATTTTTTTAGGAAAAAAAGCACTGTATAGAACTATGTGGAAATGTCTGAGCAAATAGTAGGGTTGCCATATTTCAAAGAGTGAAAACAAGGACACCCTGAAAGTTTTTTTAAAAAAAGACAAACACCTAAGTTGTTGAGCTGTTTGTTTGTTTGTTTGTTTTACAAAAAATGCACCAAAGATTTTGAGATTGACTTGCCTAAGATCCAGAACAAAGCACCCCCTTTCGGAAATTACCCCCTGGATGTTGATTCCTCCTTTTAATTCCCGGTAATGTCCAGGAAAATCCGGACACATGGCAGCCCTGCTCTAGGATTTTGTGCATACAGCAGCCTAAACTGTAGTTAAGTGTCTTCTGAGTTTACGGAGGTCCCCACCTCCACAGGGGCAAAGACATAGTCATAAGGCTACATTCTGGGATAGAGGGGATGCTGCATTTAAAAAATGATGTCTGGCTCCCTTCTATTGCAGCTGTCATGCCCAATGGGTAGTGATGAATGAGGCAGCAGCCTCTGTTCCATTCAGCTACACCCATGAAATATACTCGGAGTCGAGAGTGAATTTCATGCTCTTTATTCAGCTCATATTCATCAAGGAGAAGAAGAGAAGACGAATGGCTCTTTTCCCAAAACCATCTGCTTATATACATTATTTACACAATGGGCCTTGCGTGATTGGCTACTTCAGGGCTACACCTGTGGGCCAATTATATTGTGGATTGACTTCTGCCTGCAGCCTGATTGGCTGCTCCTACAGGCCAATCAGGTAGCAGATTCACTTCTGCCAGCCGCCTGATTGGCTGCTCCAGCAGGCCAATCAGGTTGCGGATTCACTTCCACCTGGAGTTGGATTGGGTAGCTCCCGCTGATTCTGAATCCTATTGTTCTAGGATTCAGCTCAGTACATAACACCCCTCCCCTCTAAGTTCCAGTCCTGCCCGGGAAGTTGCATTCGTAGTCCCCAAGGTCTGCTGGCCGCCTCCGTGTGCGTTGTGGCCTGGGGTGTTCCTTGGTCAGGGGTTCTGGTTCTGGCTCGTGTTCCGAGGCTGCTGGCTGTGCCGGGGCTGTCTGGTCTGGCGCCACTGAACCACTAGGTTGTGACTCTGGTTCCGGTGTCCTTCCAGCCTCGGGGCGCCCCTCTGTGCCTACTGCTTCTGCTTCCCCTGCCCACCCCTCTCGCTCTACAGGCCTCACTGCCCTGCTGTCCCCTTGGGACCCCTCTGTCCCGCTCTCCTCCCGGGTTCCTCCTGGGAATCGTCGCCGTAGCTGGTCGCAGTGGCGGCGCCAACATTGCCCCCCTTCCGTTAGTACCTCGTACGACACGGGACCGGTCACCTTGGTGACTGTGGCGGGTACCCATGCTGGGCCTGCCCCAAAATTCTTTGCATACACTGGGTCCTGGGCCACAAATGTCCGGGGGTTCCTGCCTTTCCCCACCACTACCTCATCCTGAGCTCTGTCGGGGTGAAGTCGGTCCAGTCTAGTTGCAAGGCGCCGGCCCATGAGTAGTTCAGCTGGGCTCCGGCCCGTCGTTGTGCTTGGGGTGCTGTGCTGTGCTAGAAGAAATGCGGCAAGGCGGTATTCCCAGTCCCCTTGTGTTATGCGGCGGAGGCTGTCCTTGGTGGTCCGCACCATGCGCTCCGCTTGGCCATTGGTGGCAGGGTGGAATGGTGCTGAGCGGATGTGGCGGATGGCGTTCTGCGCTGTGAAGGTCTGGAACTCCTCTGACGTGAATGCGGTTCCATTGTCCGAGACGAGGGTGTCAGGGAGCCCGTGGGTTGCAAACAGCTTACGTAGTACCCGGATGGCTGCCGCCGTAGAAGTGGACGGTACCAGTGCGACCTCCAGCCATTTGGTGTAGGAATCCACCACTATGAAGAATGTTTTTCCCTGGAAGGGGCCAGCGAAGTCCACGTGCAAGCGTGACCATGGATGTCGGGCGGACTCCCAGGGCTGGACTGGGGCCCTTGGGGGGTCCGGGCGGGATTCTTGGCAGGTCTGGCAGTGTTGAACCCAGGCCTCTATCTCTCTGTCAATCCCCGGCCACCACACATAACTCCTGGCAAGGGCCTTCATCCTCACTACCCCTGGGTGTGTCTCGTGTAGGGCTGTGAGGACCCTTTTGCGGAGGGGCTGGGGAACAACGACCCTGCTTCCCCATAACAGGCACCCCTTGTGGGCCGACAGTTCATGTTTGCGGTTTGTGTAGCCAGCGAATTCTGGCCCGGGGCTGCTGCTGGGCCATCCTCGCCACACCCAGTCCAGGACCCGGGAGATGACCCTATCTTTTGTGGAATGGTGCGCAACTTCTTGTGCCTGAATGGGTCGGTCGGGAAGCAGCTCCAGGGTCATAACCTCTTGCGCAGGCGCTGGGTCGGGGCCTGTTTCTGGTAGTGGTAGCCTGCTGAGTGCGTCTGCGTGGCCCATCGCCTTCCCAGGGCGGTGGATTAGTGCATACTGGTAGCCGGCAAGGAAAATTGACCACCTGAGGACACGTGGAGACAACACTTGGGGGGTCTGCTTCTCGGGGGCAAACAGGCCAAGCAACGGCTTGTGGTCAGTCACTATGGTAAAGGGCCGCCCGTACAAGAAATCATGGAATTTTTTTACGCCCTTCACGATTGCCAGACCCTCCTTGTCAATCTGTGAGTAGTTTCGTTCGGCTGCAGCAAGCGTCTGGGAGAAGTATGCCACCGGCACCTCTCTTCCATCCGGGAGTTGGTGTCCCAGGACAGCGCCGATGCCATAGGGAGAGGCGTCGCATGCCAGCACCACTGGCAGCCTCTCGTCGAAGTGTGCCAAGACCGAGTTCGAGACGAGCAAGTCCTTGACTGCCTGGAATGCGGCCCTTTGTCGCTGGCCCCACACCCAAGGGGCCCTTTTATCTAGGAGTCTGTGTAGGGGCTCCGCTACCGCTGCCTTATGGGGAAGGAAGGCATGGTAAAAGTTCAATAGTCCCAAGAATGACTGAAGTTCGGGCTTGCTCTTGGGCGCTGGGGCCTCACAAATGGCCCGTACCTTGTCACCGGTTGGATGGACCCCTTCTGCGTCCACCTTAAATCCCAGAAAGTCCACCTGCGGCACTCCCAGTAAACACTTTTCCCGCTTCACCTTGAGGCCCGCCGTCTGGAAACGGTGCAGGACGGAGCGGAGGCGGTCCTCAAATTCCTCTGGTGTGGGCCCAGCGATCAGTACATCATCGAAGAAGGGGGTGACGCCAGGAATCCCTTTAAGGAGAGAGTCCATTAGATTCTGGAATATGCCTGGTGCCACGCTAACGCCAAATTGCAGCCGCTTTACTCTGAATGCCCCTCTGTGCGTCACAATCGTCTGAGCCTCTGCTGTGGCTTCGTCCACAGGCAACTGTTGATACGCTTGGGCCAAGTCCAGTTTGCCAAAGATTTTTGACCCAGCCAGGGTGGCGAGGACATGGCTGACCACTGGCACTGGGTATGCATGGGCCGTGAGAGCCTTGTTTATGGTGCATTTGTAGTCTGCACAGATGCGGACCGAACCGTTAGGCTTGACGGGTGTGACAATTGGAGTTTCCCAGGGGGCGTTGGGCACCGGCTCCAGCACTCCTTGCTCCACGAGCCGGTCCAATTCCTCGTCTATGCGGGGTTTCAGGGCGAACGGGACCCGGCGGGCCTTGTGCCTGATGGGTCGTACAGCGGGGTCTAGCTGTAGGGCAATGGGGGGTCCTGTATATCGTCCCAATGCCCCATCGAAAACCCCTGGAAACTCTTTGCATATGGCGTCCACGTCCACTTGTAAGCTAGTGCGGTTCACCCCGGTAACGGCTAGCCCCAGAGGTCCAAACCATGCCAGTCCCAGTAAGCTAACGTAGGGGCCCTTAACTACCAGCAAGTCCAATTGTTGCTTTCGCCCTCGATATTGCACCCTGAAGGTCCCCACCCCTATTGTAGGGACCTTACGTTTCTGGAAGTCCCGGAGGGTGAATGGGGCCGGCCTTAGTTTGGGACCCCCATTAGGGCACAGTTCCCTTAATGTTCGGGCCGAGATTATGGATAGAGTTGAACCCGTGTCCAGCTCCATGCGGCATGGGGCTCCCTCTATCTGTACCTCTATATAAATTTTCTCTGTGCTGGGATGGGGCAACTGGAATACCTGGTAGTCCGTGATCTCCGTCGAGTTGCCTTGGTGCATGGTGCCGTGTGACCTGGGGCTCCTGGGTCGGTCATCTGATGCTTGTCGACGGGTGAGTCGAGCCCGACACACCCGGGCGATGTGTCCCAATTTTCTGCACTGCCTGCACTCTGCGTTGCGGAAACGACAGGTCCTCCTCTCGTGGTTCTCCCCGCAGCTTGCACAGTTCCCTCCTTCTCGTCGAGGCTGCTGTGGTGTGTGTGCTGCTTGAGTGCGCCGCTGTACTCGGTGTACTTCCTCCCTGTCAGATTCGGATTCGTCGGTGAGGTCTTCGTGGTAGACCCTCGGTTGGGATGGCGGGGCCGGTCGTGCCTCTTGCGTTGACCTCTCGGCGGCTTCGGTTGCCAGGGCTTCCTCCAGAGCAATCTGGAACGTGAGGTCTTTTTTGGCGTAGAGGCGTCGTTGCAACATCTCGTCCCTCAGGCCACCGACGAGGCGGTCACGAAGCATGTTCTCCAACTCTGAGAAGTTGCATAACCGGGCGGCTTGGCGGAGGGAGGTCACATACCCAGTTATGGTTTCCCCTGGGGCTTGCCGCTTTGCGTAGAAGGCATTTCGGCAAGCTACCACCGAGGGCTGTGGTGAGAAGTGCTCCTTCAGCCGTTCCATTATTGTTTTGTAAGAGACGGTAGCGACATCTCTAGGTGCAAGGAGAGCCCGGGCGATTTCAAACGTCTCCTCTCCACAGACGCTGAAGAATGTCGCCCTCTTCATGGCATCGTTGGTGACTTCTTTCGCTTGCAGGAGGAAGTTGAAACGGGCGGCGTACCCTTCCCAGTCTCCTGATGCTGGTTTGAATGGCAAGAAGCTGCTGTCGGTTGCCATTCTGGGTTCCTTGGGTCCTGGAGCTGAAGCCTGGATGCACGGTGCGATGCAGCGGTGCAGCAGGTGGCGGTGCTGCGGTGCAGTGCGTGGTGGCGGTCAGCTCAGCAGGATCCCATCCTCGTCGCCAGTGAAATATACTCGGAGTCGAGAGTGAATTTCATGCTCTTTATTCAGCTCATATTCATCAAGGAGAAGAAGAGAAGACGAATGGCTCTTTTCCCAAAACCATCTGCTTATATACATTATTTACACAATGGGCCTTGCGTGATTGGCTACTTCAGGGCTACACCTGTGGGCCAATTATATTGTGGATTGACTTCTGCCTGCAGCCTGATTGGCTGCTCCTACAGGCCAATCAGGTAGCAGATTCACTTCTGCCAGCCGCCTGATTGGCTGCTCCAGCAGGCCAATCAGGTTGCGGATTCACTTCCACCTGGAGTTGGATTGGGTAGCTCCCGCTGATTCTGAATCCTATTGTTCTAGGATTCAGCTCAGTACATAACAACCCACCTTGCTTCATCTAAGCTAAATGAGAATTAATGACTCCCTTTCTCCTCCCTGTAACCATTGCAAAGAGATCGAGCTCTTTAACCACCACCTTCCCACATAGGACTCCAGCTCTTAGTCAGAATCCTGCCTTAACTTTCTTCAGCAGAGTGAAGCATCTCGTCTCTCGAGGTTCTTCCAAGGTCACTGCTTGGAACCTGGGCAGATACAAGTGAGTGGTTTCCTTAAGAAAAGCTCAAGAATTTAAACCTCAGAGCATGGGAAGTCAACCAAAGATATTGGATATTGTAATTTGGAATGTTTTTAATGTGGCTTTTATTGGATTGTTAAAATGGAAAACTATATCTATCTATCTATCTATCTATCTATCTATCTATCTATCTAATCTATCATCTATCTTTATCTTTCATCATCTATCTATAAACTGTTATAGGGATTTGGGGGTCGGGTGACCCGCAACAAACAGGTTCTGACCCAGGAAGAGTCCGAGAACCTGACAAGGAAACCAATTTACGAAGCTCCTTGTCTGAGGAAATGACAGGGACCAGACCAGGACGTCTAGAAAGCAAGGCAGTTTATTTCCAAACAAAAGAAACCGTTGCAACAGGGTCCTTCACCCACGTAGCAGGACGGAGCGAAGAACCCAGAACAAAGGGAGCTTCCAACTTTATATAATATTCCTTCCCAATGTTACTCAATTACAAGAAAAAGGCGGGTGGAGGGTAATTAGGTAAGTACAGTTGGGTGGAGGGTAATTAGGTAAGTACAAAGGTTTGATAGGTTTTTCCGATGTGGGGACCTTAGCAGGACAATTGGGGTGATGGTCCTGATAATGAGTATGCATACATTTTATTTGTTCACAGGATGGGATTCCCAGAGGTGCCACTGAGTTGTGTATTGGTGTCGTTATTATTAAGCAAGCTAGATGGCACTGTGGTAAACTGTCACAGCGTGGGGAAAACACAGGATCCTGCAAGGATCTTTAACATGGGGAAACTTGGGTGAATGCGAAGATATAATATAGATTAATACACAGGGTTTGATACTTGGTAAAGAAACAAGAACATCTAATGGTTACATAAAAGGAATACAGAGATACAATAAGGAGTGGCATGGGAAAGGTTACACTTTAGCAATATTAATATATACAGTTTAGAATGACGTTTAAGCAACTTGAAAGTCTGAGTTTTACAGAAGCACATATAGGAGGGTACATTTAAAAGAAACCCCTGTTCCCTTAATATAATGAAATAGATAAATTCATACAAGAACATAGCTTTATTCAGACAGAATTAAAGAAGGGTTTTAGATTCAGCAAGTCTCCTTCCTGGGAGGAAAAATGCTTGGGGCAGAGATAAAGAAGGGGGGTTGGGGCGAAATGCGCAATTGCTGTTGCGCCAGACCTTCCTGAGTTAAGGCATTATTATGTATGTTCCTGGAGCCGTTTGTAAAAGAGCTTAGGCGATAGCTATGCAAAAGAGGCGAGGCGTATTCCGGTGATGGTCTGGGGTCAAGCGGGGATTAATTCACCTATTGCGCAAGGGATAACCCTGTCTTGACCTATGTCTCTGGCAAGGAAAAATGGCTCCTGTTAGGTCAAGGCATCGTTCCCCTCTCTGTATATTTGTGGACCCATGGTTGTAGTGTATGGTGCGCACCCCTCTACAACACTACAATTTTGGGGTCCTCATAAAACAACATTCGGGGTGTCCTGGTTTTTACTTTTTGAAATATTGCAACCCTGGCCCAAGTGGCAAGACTGCAAAGCAGGGGTGGGGAACCTGTAGTCTCCCCCATGTGACGCCCCTCGCTTGTGACGCCCCTCAACACCATCCAGGGAGAGCGCACGTCAGCCGAGGGAGGAAGCAAGCTGAGCCCGGCCCGCTGCCCAGTGAAAACCTTGCTTGGCGTGCGGCGGCGGCCCCATGTAGCGCCCCCCCCTGTACCGATGCCCCTGGCTGGACTACAACTCCCATCACTCCTGACCCCTCGACCATGATCACAGGGGCTGATGGGAGTTGGAGTCCAGCATCTGACTATAGCAGGCATAGGCAAACTCGGCCCTCCAGATGATTTGCGACTACAACTCCCATCATCCCTGACCACTGGTCCTGTTAGCTAGGGATGATGGGAGTCATAGTCCCAAAACATCTGGAGGGCCGAGTTTGCCTATACCTGGACTATAGGACTATAGGATACCACAAGGCAAACCACAAAATAGTGCTCCTCACTCAGCCAGGGAAGAAGGGGTGAATAAAGATTACTGTCAGGAGGGTGGCACTGAGGAGGGATGGTGGGAACCTCCCTCTCCCTCTCCCCCTCCTCCTGATCCTAATCCTGAATCTTCCCAGGAGCAGGAGGACAGTATAGATTTGGAAGAGTGGTTTGTAGAGGGACATAGTTCAGAAGGCAGAAGCTGGAAAATACTGGATGGGGAACAGCTAGGAGAAGAGTTACAGGTAGGTAGCCGTGTTGGTCTGAGTCGAAGCAAAATAAAAAAATTCCTTCAGTAGCACCTTAAAGACCAACTAAGTTTATATTTTGGTATGAGCTTTCGTGTGCATGCTTCTGAAGAAGTGTGCATGCACACGAAAGCTCATACCAAAATATAAACTTAGTTGGTCTTTAAGGTGCTACTGAAGGAATTTTTTTATTTAGCTAGGAGAAGAAACATTGGAAGAGAGAGGGTTAACAGATTCACAGTCTCTGGAAAGTATTCACCACACCCCCTTCTCCAAGTCACGGAGAGCTCAGAAAGTGTTAGAACCGAAAGTGCAGAGGTACAGGATCAGACGTAGGAGTGAGGTAGTTTAAAGGGGCACGGAGGGGCAGAGTAGGCCTTAGTTGGGAGCACCGCCATTCTTGGAGATGTGTTCTTATGTCACTCACTGTAATTATTACAGAATCTAACTGGTAAGACATTCCTTTCATTTGATCTTTTTAATTACTGCCACAGAGGAGGAAGCTGATTCTCTGAAGCTTGACAACTTGGAGCCTTAACCCACGGGGTCACCGTTTTTGCCAAAAGCCCGACACCGTCCGATTCACTCGAAAACACTGCCAAACACATGCAAAACGTTTGGTGGTGCAAACCACATGTTTCATGTTATGTGAAAAACAGTGGCTCCTTTTTTCACCAACCATGAAATGTGTAGTTTGCACCGCCAAGTGTTCCGGGTTTTTTTTTTTGCAGGCACGGCACCGTTTTCAAGTGAATTGGGTTTTTGGCAAACACCGTGACCCTGAGGGTAAGGGCACCGAGGGTGCTGTTTTCGAGTGAATCGGACGTTGGATTTTTGGCGAAAACCGTAACCCTCTGGTCAGGGTGCCGAGGGCTCATTTTTTGCCGGACCTGGAAACATGGCGTTTGCACCACCAAACATTGTAAAGGGTGTTTTGCAGGCCTGGCTAGGATGCATGCCTGGCCAGGACGGTCTTCCTGTTATATACTCTGGGCTTTACGAGGAATCTGACCCTCACCTGAGACTACTCCAGCTGAGGCATCACATACCAAGCTACTGAGCTCCACCTGGGCTATTTCACTATTCAGGTCAACTTTACAAGGTTTCCTTTCCGAGGGCTCATTTTTTGGCCTACCTGGAAACGCGGCATTTGGTAGGATGTCATGGTATTTTTAGGGATGGGGGGGGGGCTGGAGGGCGGTGGGATGCCTGCCCTTTCCTTTCTCTTTTTTTGTATTTACCAATTGTGTGTTTTCACCTTCACTTCCCAGGCTGAGCATGCAGTGGATTCTGAGTTTGGCATCACGTAAGTACAGCAATGTTCTGCCCGGGAAATCACACCGCCTTTGCTAAGTTTTCACATTTTAAGAGGATGAAAGTGAATTAATGTATGCTTGCCATAATGACACACTGCTTTTTGAAAGTACTTTGTGCCTCGAAGCCACTTCCCTCTCTGTTTCCTTTTCATTGCTGTAGCTTTGATTTTTTTTTTAAAAAAAAACACACACGCTTAAGACAAAAATGAAAGCCATTGACTTGCCTGATCCTCGCTCGAGGTTCGAATGAGTGCGGACGTGGCAATGTCTGCAAATGTTCCTTTTTTTAAAAAAAAAATTGCTTTAAATATCGAAATGCAAAAGGGCCATTGAGTGTACGATGGCAGATGAAATTTGGAGTCTGGGCACAAATATCCATGTCTTAGGGGCATGTAATCTTCAGGCGCTCTTTGAAGATGAGGTTAGAGACAGTATGCTTGAAATAAACGTTGGCTACAGACTGGGAACTTAGCAACATAATGACTTTATATCTCACAGAATAGAAGCCACAGCAGGGTTGGTTAACCTAACAATCTACCTTCCAACAGAGGTAGCACCAATTGCAGGGGTGAGGAATGTCGAGATGTTGCATGGTCATATTTGCTGCAACTACTGGTCTGCGACTACCGGTTCAACTTCGTTGGACTGCTCATGTTGTTCAGATGCCCGATTATCGTCTTCCAAAGCAAGTACTCTATTCCGAACTTAAAAATGGAAAGCATAATGTGGGTGGTTTAAAGACTAAGGCAAATCTTAAAAAAAATTTGTAGTATAAACACCGACAACTGGGAAACACTGGCCTGCGAGCGCTCTAATTGGGGAATAGCCTTCACCAAAGGTGTCATGGGCTTTGAAGACGCTCGACCTCAGGATGAAAGGGAGAAATGTGATAAGAGGAAGGCATGTTTGGAAAACCCTCACGGTGATCAGTACCCCACCCCAAAACCTATATCCCCATCGTGGAAGGATGTGTGGATCCAGAATTGGCCTCCACAGTCACTTACAGACTCACTGTTAAGACCGTGTTTATGGAAGACAATCTTGCTTGGCTACAAGTGATAGCTAAAGAAGAAGAATGTGGTTCGGCAACATCCTTGGGACCAAAAGTTGCCCACATCACATGTGACCTATGGAAATTCTGTTTTCTTGCTTAGTGTATAGAATTTATGGGGAAATCAGGTACTCTCTAGGTCAGGCATCCCCAAACTACGGCCCTCCAGATGTTTTGGCCTACAACTCCCATGATCCCTAGCTAACAGGACCAGTGGTCAGGGAAGATGGGAATTATAGTCCAAAACATCTGGAGGGCCGAAGTTTGAGGATGCCTGCTCTAGGTGTTGCTGGAGTCCAACTTCCATCAACCGTAGGCGGCATGGTGATAAAGTTGCTCAAATTTGGAAAGAGGTAGACTCCACCGTGGGAGAAGGGCCAGGGTGGAAGAGTGCTAGAGTCCTGTCTAGTCATGTTACATGGGATCAATTCCAATCTGTTACCTCCGAGGATGTGAACAGGCTGCTTGGATGAGTGAAACCAACCACTTGTCTCCTTGATGCTTGCCCATCCTGGCTAATAAAAGCAAGCCGTGAAGGGCTGGGCGATGGGCTCTGTGGGGTGGTGAAGGCTTCCCTCTGTGAGGGAGCCTTCCCAGACTGACTGAAAGAAGTGGTCATTAAACTGCTTCTTAAAAAAACCAACCATCTGGTACACAGGCATGGGCGTAGCCAGCATGGGGCGGGGGGGCAACTGCCCCCCAGAAGCAGGGCCGCCCTGCCAGCTCCCTGTCGCGCCCTCCAGCAAGGCCAAGCATGGCGGGGAACCAGAGAGCGCGACGGGAAGCTGGAGAGCGCGGTGCGGCGGGCAGGAACGCCAAACTCACACTCCGCTGGGCTGTGCTCCGCCTCCGCCTCTGCCCACCAGCCCCACCAGCAGCGCCGCTCTCACCCACGGGTGTGCGCTCCACCTGGGCTCCGTAGCCCCGTCCATTTCCTCACTTTGTGGCCCCTCCCCTTGCCCCCCAGTTTTGATCCTGGGTACACCCCTGTACACAGGTTGAGACCCCTACCTGCCTGTGGACTGTCTCATCAGAGTGGGGCTCTAGTTATCTCCTGCTTGGACTACTGCAATGCGCTCTACGTGGGGCTACCTTTGAAGGTGACTCGGAAACTACAACTACTCCAGAATGCGTAGTATTCACCAGCTAGACTGGTGACAGGGAACAGCCACCGAGACCACATAACACTGGTCTTGAAAGACCTACATTGGCTCTCAGTATGTTTCCGAGCACAATTCAAAGTGTTGGTGCTGACCTTTAAAGACCTAAACGGCCTTGGCCCAGTATACCTGAAGGAGTGTCTCCACCTCCCTCACTCAACCCGGACACTGAGGTCCAGCACTGAGGGCCTTCTGGTAGTTCCCTCACTGCGAGAAGTGAAGTTACAGGGAACCAGTCAGAGGGCCTTCTTGGTAGTGGCACCCGGCCTGTGGAACGCCCTCCCATCAGATGTCAAAGAAATAAAAAACTATATGACATTTAGAAGACATCTGAAGGCAGCCCTGTTAATAAAAGTTTTTAATGACTGATGTTTTAATGTATTTTTAATCTTTTGTTGGAAGCCACTCAGAGTGGCTGGGGAAACCGGCCTTTTTTCAAACAAATGTCTTTCTGCAGGTTAAGTTGTTTAGGCCTGATATTTGGGGAATGATAAAAAAAAACAGTTAACCTGCGGAAAAACATTTTTTTTAAAAAAATAATCCCTGATTTCACCAAAAATCCGACGTTATCCAATTCACTCAAAAATGGTGCCAAACTGTTGCAAAGACCCCACTGTTGCAAAGACTTCAGATTTTTGGTGAAATTCTGACCCGCGGGTCAGGGATTTTTTT
Organism: Zootoca vivipara; assembly: GCF_963506605.1. NCBI lineage: Eukaryota > Metazoa > Chordata > Lepidosauria > Squamata > Lacertidae > Zootoca > Zootoca vivipara. Next base: position 105,366,127 of record NC_083277.1, read on the forward strand.
TTAATGTTTTTCCGCAGGTCAAGTTGTCGAGGCCTGATTTTTTTGCCTTTGATAAAAACCCTTCTGTTTCCACCACCAAATGTATCAGGGGAGTCTTTGCAACAGTTTGGCACCATTTTTGAGTGAATTGGATAACTTCAGAATTTTCGTGAAATTCTGATCCGTGGGTCAGGGATTTTTTTTAAAAAATGTTTTTCCGCAGGTCAAGTTGTTGAGGCCTGATTTTTCTGCCTATGATAAAAACCCTTCTGTATGCACCGCAAAACGTATCAGGGGAGTCTTTGCAACAGTTTGGCACCATTTTTGAGTGAATTGGATAACGTCAGATTTTTGTGAAATTCTGGCTGGGCGAGGTGGAAATAATGTATTATTATTATTATTATATATTCTGACAGGGCTGCCAAAAGTCTGGATTTTCCTGGATGTTACTGGGATATCAAAGGCAGAATGGAATTTCCAAAAGGCGCTCTGTCCTGGATCTCGGGCAAGTTAATTGAAAAATCTCAGTGTTTCAGCTTAGGAACTTACAAAAGCTCAGCAACTGGTTTTTGCTTTTTGAAAAATGGAACATCTGTCTGACAACATCTGGTGGCACCCCACGTTCCCCATCCCTGGCGTATGAAAATTTATAGCTATATCTTATTCATGCCCCTCCCCGAAACATGCTGAGTTGATTGGGACTTAAAAGGTAAAGGGGCCCCTGACCATCAGATCCAGTTGTGTCCGACTCTGGGGTTGTGGCGCTCATCTCGCTCTATAGGCCGAGGGAGCCGGTGTTTGTCTGCAGACAGCTTCCGGGTCATGTGGCCAGCATGACAAAGCTGCTTCTGGCGAACCAGAGCAGCGCACGGAAACGCCGTTTACCTTCCCGCTGGAACGGTCCCTATTTATCTACTTGCACTTTGATGTGCTTTCGAACTGCTAGGTGGGCAGGAGCTGGGACCGAACAACGGGAGCTCACCCCGTTGCAGGGATTCAAACCGCCGACCTTCTGATCAGCAAGCCCTAGGCTCTGTGGTTTAACCCTCAGCGCCACCCACTTATTCCCAAGTAAAGGGGTACATTGGCAGCCTTAAAATACCACCAAGTTGCTTCATGGCCTGTTCTAAACTTTTATTCAGAATTGAAGTGGATTTTGTATCTGTCCCCCTCTAAGGTGTCCATTTAATAGTCTCCTTTTTGTAGCCGCTGGAAGATTAACTTGGGAAAGAGAGACAGCGAGAGTGCAGTATTCTACCCTTTTATTGCTAATGTACTCCTCAGACCAGACCTGTTGGAGTTAAGGCATCTTATCCTGTTACGGCTGTATATTCCTTGACCTTGGCAACTGCCATTTAAAAAAAGGGTGGGGGGAAAACCATTTTTATGAGACTGGTCTGTGGTAAGCATGCATGGTGTATAGCGCTTGTTAATATGTTGTAAAACCCCTACAAGCTATTATCTGTAGGTTATTAGGCTGAAGACAGGCGATTGGAAGGGCATCAGCTATGAACCTGAGACCTTCTGTATTTCCAGTAAAGCAAAACTCAGAAAGGCCCAGAAAACTGTTTGCTATGGAAGGACGGATGCTCTGAAAGCATATACAGCAGTTTCGTATGATCGATACTGCCCCCTCCAACTGATAGCTGAAAGTGGTATGAATTAGATATTGCTGCTCGTGGCATAAATGTGTGTGTGTGTCTACTCATGTCACTGCTTGTAAATTCATGTCACTGCCAGTGTTATAAGAAGAAAAAAACTGCTCCTTTTCCCTTATTGGGTATCCAAGAGCCTGTATAGAGTCCTTAAGTGGGTTCCCCATTGGTAGGAGAAAATAACAGAGGCCAACCAGAGAATATTGAGAAGCAAAGCGGCTGGTTTTTATTAAACTGTTGCAGCAGAGTCTCCACTCACCACATGCAGAAGGGAGGAGAGAACCCAGAACAATGGTGCGCAACCCCTTATATAGACTTCTGAAATTGCCCATGCTGTAGCCCAAGACCACCCCCCTGAAACATCATACATACATCACAGAAGGAGGCGGTCTACAGCAGAGGAGGCAGTCTACAGCAGAAATCCTGTCTGCCAGGATACCTGATAATGGTCACTGATTGCATTACCTGGGCAGCCTGGCCATTCTTTTGTGATGGTTAATACTTTCGTTCCTGAGTCCAGGTCCCAGGCCAAACCATAAAAGTCGGGGGAGGGGGAGGGATGACGTTCTCCCAAAAAAGCTCAACAAATTGATTTGCCTGGATTTATACTTTTGGGAATATGGCAACCCTACATTATTGGTGTTATAAGAATTCTAAGATCTCAAAAATAAAATAAATGTTCATAAACATACAAGGCAAACACACACATAAGTACGGTATATACACCATGTGTCTGAAATAGTATGGGAAAGCAATCCTGAAGCCATTTTGACTCTCCCAAATTGGCCTCAAATATTCCTCTGTAGTAAAGGAGGAAATGGGGAAAGCCTTACCACTGTCTTTTTACTTACAAATCCCATTTTAAGGGCGTATTTGTGCGTGAATAGGGTGAGCCTGTGACCTGGACTCAGGAACGAAAGTAAACCATCACAAAAGAATGGCCAGGCTGCCCAGGTAATGCAATCAGTGACCATTATCAGGTATCCTGGCAGGTAGGATTTCTGCTGTAGACCGCCTCCTCCTGTGATGTATGTATGATGTTTTGGGGTGGTCTTCGGCTACAGCATGGGCAATTTCAAAAGTCTATATAAGGGCTTGCGCACCATTGTTCTGCGTTCCTCCCGTGTGTGGTGAGTGGGGGCCCTGTTGCAACAGTTTAATAAAGATCAGACTTACTAGCTGCTTTGCTTCTCAATATACTCTGGTTGGGCTCTGTTATTTTCTCCTACCGATGGGGAACCCACTCAAGGACTCTATAAGGGAAAAGGAGCAGTTCCCACCCCCACCCCTTATAACCCCTTTCTCGGTCCTCCATATGACCTGTCCATATAACCTGAAAGGGCATCTTCTGCATGCACAAATGCTCCTGAAAGTCCATCTTTCATTTCTGCAGCCTCTTGTCATTGCAGCTCCCTCTTTCTCGGCGGGTGGTTTGTCTATTGCAAATTCTGCCCATGAGATGGGAATAAGCTATTAGGGGGGGTGGAGGCAAGATGATGTGATGAGTGGGGAGGGGGAGGGGTATAGGTCAGGACTGGAGGGAATTCTCTCTCCTACTTCTCCCCCCTCCTTTCCCCCCGTATTGATGAGTTCTGCTGAATTATTCGTCCCAGAAGGCACCATACGATTCCTTGGCCCTTGGCTCCTTCTCATCGCTGCCGTTTCACCAATCTGATCCGTCAGGAAGTTTCAAATCCCCAGCTTCCCACCTCAGCAGGGCTGGGGAGCTCATTACGGCAAAAGCGCCTCTCATCAGCTGTCAGTGTGGTGACAGGGGCCAGCGTGGAGCCATTGGTTGCAACAGATATGGAGCATGGGGGGTGGGTGGGATGTGGGGAGGGGGAGAACGGACTTAACACAGATGGGTCCAGGGAAGAGCTGCCCCCGCTGGGTGCAGATCCCTTCCTGCACATGGCTCCAGCCACACATAGGAAACGGTGCAGCGGCGAGAGTGGAGGGCGTCTCAGCACCATCGCGTGCGCAAGTGCCGGCATGCCACACACAACTGCATGCGCAAAAAAAACACATTCCATCACCAGGTGTGTGAATAACGCCATGCGCATTTGCAGTGCTCTGATGCCAAAAATGTGGGAGCAGACGTTGCTTGGAGCACGCGCCTTGACGCATTGAAATACGCATGGTGCAGCGCATGCGATCCATGCAGAATAAAATGTGTGAGCTCCTACCCCACCCGGGGCAGGTCTTGTGCGTTGCATGTTCAGTCGTCCCATCGCCTCGTGCGATGGGTGGGAAGATACGTGCCTTTGTATCGGCCCTTCGCACAAAGTCACTCCCATGAATTTCTTTTAGCAATATTGGTAGCTCATGGGTGAGGTGAATGGAGGTTTTTTGGGGGGGAGGGGGAAGCGAAGGGATAGAGGAGAGCAACTGTGGATGAAATTCAGGGGAAAGTTCAGGGGATGCACTCTCTGTCATGAGAAGATGTCAGCCGAGGATGCTAAGCATCCCCGGGGCATTTGTTAATATAGGGTAGGGTGATGTGATGATATGATATGAGCCACGAAGGAATTGAGAGAAAGTGGGGGGGGGGCTTTTTCAGGGAATTGACTGCAACCTACATGCTTTATGCCATTGATTCATACCTTCTCAATGAACACATGCACCTACGTACATAGGGGACCGCTTTATGCATCTGACAAAATGGGCACTGGCCCATTCAAATCCAGGCCACAACATGTTTTCTTTAAGACCGGGGTGACTAGGGGTGCCATATTTCAAAAAGAAACAACCAAAAGTGGTTAAGCTTTTAAAAGACAAACCTCAGGGTTGTTGAGCATTTTTCAATTTTCTTTACTGCAAAAACGCCAAAGAACCGTGATTTTCTATTGACTTGCCTAAGATCCAGGACAATGCGGTGCCTTTCGGAAATCCCCCCAGACGTCAATTCCACCTTTGAAATCCCAGCAACGTCCAGGAAAATCCGGACTTTTGGCAGCCCTATCAGACTACAACTCCCATCATGCCACCTAGGGCTGATGGAAGTTGGAGTCCAGCAACATCTAGAGAGTACCAGATTTCCCCATAAGTTCCATATGCTTAGGGAAAAAACAGAATTTCCATAGGTCCGCCTTCCAATTCCACCTTTGAAATCTTGGACATACGACAGCCCTAGGGGTGACCAAAATGTTCTCCTACAAATGTTGCTGAACTACAGCTTCCATCAGCCCCGGCAGGCTTGGTCGGTGGTCAGGGGTGATGGAAGTTATAGTTCAGCAACATTTGGAAGGCCATAGGTTAGCCACCCCTGCTTCAACCCAGCTGCCCTTCTGGAATCTGAGACTGAATTTTCAAACACTTGCGGCCCCATGTAAAAAGGTAAAGATGAACCCTGGACGGTTACATCCAGTCAAAGGCAACTATGGGCTTGCGGTGCTCATCTCACTTTCAGGAGTGGGCATTTGTCCGCAGACAGCTTTCTGGGTCATGTGGCCAGCATGACTAAACCACTTCTGGCACAATGGGACACTGCGATGGAAACCAGAGTGCACGGAAACGCCGCTTACCTTCCCGCCAGAGCGGTACCTATTTATCTACTTGCACTGGTGTGCTTTCAAACTGCTAAGTTGGCAGGAGCTGGGACAGAGCGACGGGAGCTCACTCCGTCACGGGGATTCAAACCGCCGACCTGATCGGCAAGCCCAAGAGGCTCAATGGTTTAGACCACAGCGCCACCCGCGTCCCTAGGCCCCATGTATCTGGAATAACAAGCAGAAGGAAACAAGAGTGCAGGTGGGAGAAAGCAGTTTTAAGTGACCTCTCCATCACACACAAACACAAGCCTCTCGGTGGAGAGGGCTGGGGGTAGGGCACGTCTCCCTGCTGTGCCGGGTCCCTCTCCCTGACCCAGGTTCTGTTTAAACATGAGGGAGCATTAAAATCCCTCATTCCCCCACCGCCAGCTACAGTTTGAAGTGGTACAGTCTCCTCCGCCACTTCGTTCTACTTCTTTAGATCATACATTGAGAGAGGAAGTCCCGGTGTGTGTGGATTGTTGAGGAAGGTAATAAGAAATATGTGTACTTGTTACTTGTACACATCCACTTCGAAGGGGGGGAGACTCAAAGGCATTTATTTTATGTTGATATCACTCTTTAAATGCGTAGCAGCAAACTTGTGGGGTTTTGTTTTTTTCAAAAAAGATATCAAGGAACTGAATTTCAAACCCAGTAATAAAATCCTATGCATTTTCTGAGCTTGTTTTTATTTGAGATTTCTGTGGTGGTGTAAAGAGGCTGAAGAAAAAAAAGGAGCATTCTGTAGCCTGGAGGAAAAAACCCACAAGTGTGTGCAGATACACACACACACACACACACACACACACACGTGTTTTCTACATAGGGTTTTGCTCATGTGCATCTATATGCATGCAAATGCTTCTGGGACTGTGTATGTGCATGATAAATGAATGCTTTTAGTACTTGCTAAAATGTAAATATTTGCATTCAGCTAATGCGATTGTTCCCTGAACGGACACCACCAAAAGACAAGATGTGCGTCAAAAACCAGAGTATCTTTATTAACAGATAAAACACAGATTCTGCTCATTTAAAGACACAGAGTTGAGTGGTCCCAGAGGCATTCGCCTTCCTGGCAGCAGAACCACCCCGATGCTGAGTTCACAGCCATGCCCTGGGGCCTCTCTGGCAGCTTTCTGTCTATAGTATGTACGAGGCACTGTCCAGATCCCTCTACGGATTTGAAAAAATAGCTAATGAAAGGGCACACATGCAGTGGGGGGACTGTGCAAAATAGCAAGGCTGCAGACCAGGGGTCCGGCCTGCAGCTACCAGCAACAGAAGCCGAGGATTTCTTTTTCTGTCCCTGGAAGGACGAGGAATGAAAGAGGCAGGGGGGAGTCGGAAGAAGGATGGGATATGAATCTCAGTCAGATCAATGTACAGATAAATCATGCACGGCATGTTTGCGCACTAATACATGCGCGCTCACATGTTTGTGTGTGTGTGTGTATATATATATATATTTGTAAGTTATAATTTTATATACATTTTAGGTGCTAATAAATAATAATGTACACAGTTGTGCACAACTAAATTTGCGCACATGGCTGTTGCTTTCTTTTACCACATGTATGTTTTGATGTGCAATTTGTGGAGGTTCACATATGGTCTCAGTTTCACAGATTCCCCTCTGTTTCACTCCAAGCTTTCAGCCGAGAGCTGTGCACTCTCAAATTCAAATGTGCACACACACACACACACAAATGCAGACAATGGCAGGCACACCTCTGCGTATTTAATAGGGCTGGAAAAATATCAGAGAAGCCACTGGTTATTTTTTTCAGGAATACGAAATTTGAATAATAAATACAAGATTCTGGCCTGACCCGACGTTGGCTCTGATAATTCTTCTCTCTTTCTGTCTCCTGGCTCCAAAACCTTGCACATGTAAACTTACACCCATTCTGGCATTCACGTGGATGTTTATGGTAGGGCTTGGGGATGCCGGACACTAGAGCTTAATTTGGCAATCCTGATAGATGTGCAGGCCAGCAAATGCATGTACACATAAGAGGTGAAAAGGCATTGGTGCGCATCTCAATGCCCGAGCACAGTTACATGCGCAAATGTTCACATACATGGAAAAGAAGTTTGCAGAGCTACATAAGGTGGGCAGAATGAAAAGGTCCGTCTTTAGGAGATGGGACCTGTTGCTAAGCAAACCTATAGAGGGAGCTCGTGTCATCTGCCTGTCTGCCTGTCTTCCTTCCTCATCTGAACCTGGATGCATGAGAAAGGCAAGACCGTTAAGTGTGATTTGGATGCATATATTTTTATGCAATGATTTTTGTTTTAATCTTCTGTCTCCTTTTGTTATATTGTGTGTGTGTGAGGTTGTTTTTTTTTTAAATGTTATTTTATGGTTGATTTGAATTGCCACCCTGCATGATGTGTAGGCACCAGAAGGGCAGGAAGTAAATTTATACAGTGGTACCTCAGTTTTCAAGCGTCACGGAAGTTGAACGTTTCGGTTTTCGAACACTGAAAACCCAGATAATGCTTCCGTTTTCAAATGCTTTTCAGAAGCCAAATGTGCCACGTGGCTTCCGTATTGAGTTTTCTGGACATAATTGCTTCCAGAAATGCATACTTCGGTTTTCAAACATTTTGGAAGTCGAACGGTCTTCCGGAACAGATTACATTCAAAAACCAAGGTTCCACTGTATTTTTTTTTAAATAAAAAAAACCATTTAAAATTGTGTGTGCAAGCTGATGGATTAGGCATGCACAAGTGGGCCTGTTTTGGAGGAAAGATGTGGTTGCATTCATTTTTGGTTGGTAGCCATGTTTATGTTTCAATAGATTAAGCTCTGCAGAAGTTAGGTTGCAGAGCTTCCTGAAGGAGAGTCAAAACAGTGGTGTTCTCCCACAAACAATTTGGACACCCATTCTTGCATCCATCTCCCTGCATCCCTGACCTTCATGATGCCAAATGAATCAGGTCACTTCACTCTGCTTATGCGTGGCGGAGCTGGCCCTCTCAGGTCACATGGCTGTTTGATACGGTATCTGTTGTGTTCAAACCAAGGCTTTTGCGCTATCCTAACGATGCGCTTGGAGCGTGATCCAGAGAGTTTTGAAAAAAGGGCAAAGTCAGGCACTGCAATTTGCTCACAGCACTGCCGCACTATTTGGAGCGTAGGTGAATTTTGGGGGGTAAATAGCACACACTCAAAATCTGATTACGACAATACGTGTTTTAGCGGTGTACAATCTTGCGGGGAGGTATGGTTTTATGCAGCAGGTGTTGCAACGGCAGCTCATGAATGGGAAAACACAATATACGGTATTCTGGTCACCTATCTTGCAGTGGTTTGTGCATCTCGGGATGTCTGCGGTGGTCTTTTGGCACACAACAGATCCTGCCATCCATCAAACCCCTTAATAGCCTCTGGTAGCAATGTTGAGCCAGGAACTGTCTCTGGGACCTGCTGCCAGTCATTTCAACATGTCCCTGCACTGTTGCGGTGTGCATGTGGGAATCGTCATTTGCAGCACAAAGTTTTATGATGACACAGGCTGTTGTAGTCGCCATCATCCCCAGTTCAGGGCGGCTGCGGCGAGATATTTACATACAAAGGTGCAGAGACCCCCCTTTGTCCCAGCTTAAGGTCTATAACATGGATAAATACCTATATATCTTCATGCAGGTCAACAAAAGATCGTCAGATGGGCAGCTGCCCAGACAGACCTGTGGGTTAATGTACAAAGGTAGGAGAAATTGGGGCTCGACCCCCCTCCCCCAGTTGTACAACAAGAGTCTTCAGGGCACCTGTTTGATATAGAAGGGGGGGGGTGGAGATTTTATTCGGATGGTTTTGTCTCCCATTTCTTAAACAGAGCAGGCTTAAAACAGTGAACCTTGCACAACACACGCTTAAAAAAAAAAAGCCTAACCCTTTCTTGCTGCTGGCATGCAACGTCACCAGAGCAAAAGATGTATCCCCCTCTGTATATATTATGGTCTTGCTGGCATGTTGGGGGAACACTGGTATGGAGAAAGGGGAAATTAAATCCAGCTGTAGCTGCCCCCTGTTCCTGCAGAAGACCTCCCCATCCCCCCCCCACTGGATACATTATGATTTATACAGATAATGAATCCCACCTCCACAATTGACCAACTAATATATATGAGGCATCTTGAGTCAGCAGTGGGTGTAATAGAGTGTTTGGACCATGATAGGAGAAACCCGAGTTCAAATCCCCACTTGACCATGAAGTTCACTGGGTGGACCGTGGAACAGGCTCTGGGCCCAGTCCCTCGCAAGGTTGTTGTGAGGGCAAAATGAGGGAAGGAAGAATCATATAAGCCTGCCCTGAGCTCATTGGAAGAAGGGCGAGATATAAATGCAATCAAGAAAACATTTCCTGTGAAAAGTCGGTGAGGGGACTGGACCGCATTAATGAAACCATCCCCTCTTCGAATATTTGTACCTTACATCTAAGGGGATGGTAAAGAAATGGACTTACAGAGCCAATCTGCAGCAGGTCTCAGCCTCGTTCCCCATCCGCCGCCCTTCCCTTCATACTCCGATCCTGGACATGGCCACCTGTAGAAGGCTTTGCTTCCACTGACCAGGGCCCACCCACCATGACATTATGTTACCCTGTATCCACCCCCTCCCTGATTTCCCCATGCACCAAAAATCCCTTAATCCTCCCACCCCCTCTTCACGTTGTATGAACCCAAGGATGAGGGCCTCCTCCCCCAAAGTTTCCGTTTCAGTCCTTATTGGCCGGACCTTGCTGGAAGGACCTTCTGGGTCCAGGGAGTTGGTAAAGCCAAGGGGGAACAAAAGCTGATCCAGAGCGGGGGAAAGGGTTTGGGTTGGCAAAAAAAAGGAGGAGGGGAAACCGGAGCCGGCGGGGCTCAGTCTGGGTAGATGATGAAGCCAGAGAACGTGCTGTACTTGTTGGTGTTCCCTCCGTGCACTTTCCCTCCGTCCAGCTTGATGAAAACTTCATCGCCGACATCCAGGTGTAGGATCACGCTGTTGCTGGCATAATCGTAGTTCTGGTCAGCATCCTGAGCTATGGCACTGGCCCGGACCTGGGAGAGAGGAGAGAGAGGTTAGCAAGGGGCGGGCAGTGCTATGGGACTCTACCACGAAGGTTCATCGCGCAGCCAAAACCAAATTACCAGGCCACGGGTAGCAAAGCAAAACGGAATTTATTCATGCACAAAAATGGTGTGTCGTCCACCTCACGGTGCGGTCAAGAGACCCCGATGACAGGTTACACATGCTTTCACAAACCCTAGGGACGCGGGTGGCACTGTGGTCTAAATTACTGAGCCTCTTGGGCTTGGCGATCAGAAGGTTGGCGGCTCGAATCCCTGCGATGGGGTGAACTCCCGTTGCTCTGTCCCAGCTCCTGCCAACATAGCAGTTCAAAAAAGTAGATAAATAGGTACCGCCGTGATGGGAAGGTAAACAGCGTTTCCATGCGCTGTGGTTTCCGTCATGGCGTCCTGATGCACTAGAAGCGGTTTAGTCATGCAGGCCATATGACCTGGAAAGCTGTCTGTGGACAAACGCCGGTTCCCTCGGCCTGAGAGCGAGATGAGCGATGCAACCCCATAATCACCTTTGACTGGACTTAGCCATCTAGGTGTCCTCTGGTCCATGGGGTCACGAAGAGTCGGACACGACTAAATGACTAAACAACAACAAGCTATCTAGGGGTCCGTTACCTTTACCTTTTTACCTTCACAAACCCTCCAAGTGTCCCTATTTTCCAGGGACAGTCCCAGATTTACAGAAGCATTCTTGCTTTCTGATTTGATCCCAAAATGTCCCTCTCTTCTTGGGATATCCCTATATTCACTGGGGAGAATTTCTGTTACATCTCTGTCTCTGCTAAGCCCTTTGGACTTCCTTGCTAATAATAATAATAATAATAATAATAATAATAATAATAATAATAATACCTTTATTGTCAGTGTACAACCTGTGTACAATGAATGGCCTTTTGTTTCTTCTGCGGATATACTTCCCTTACAAGCTTCAACTTTTCACATCTGGCTTAACCACAACTTTTTCTGCTACTTCGCCTCTGGTCTGGAGGCTAGGTGTTCAGAGATGCAGCTATTAGCAGCTTAACTGTTATTGCTGCCTTAGCTCATTTCTCTTGACCAGAGTGCTGAGACTCCAGCTCCCATCAGCCCCAGCCAGCGTGGCTAATTGTTTTTTTTTTTCAACATACTTTTTATTAATTTTACAAAATACAAAAAAAAGGTACATACATAAACACCTTTTCCACCTCCTTCCTACCCACCCACATGGGTCCTCCCCTGCCACAGAAGTATCCCATGTATGTGAACAGTCAGAGATGGTCCATTTTATGCTTGGATTTCTGTCCTCCTCCCCCTCCCCTGACCCCAAAGCCCCCCCCTGCCACCAGGGAGCTCCAGCAAACCAGGGCAGTACGCAGGAGGCCATCCATCCAACCATCTATTGTCATACCAAAAAAAAAAAGAAGAGAAAAATAGAAATAGGAAAAAAGAGAAAAAAGAAAGGGCAAAAAAAGAGAAAAAAACAATACAAAACAGAAATTTTTTTCTTACATTCATAATTGTAAAACCATATTTTGTGGGCTTCCCCTCCCCCCCCCCTCCCCGGTTTTCATCCCTTTTTTATCATCTGCAACAGTTTCTTACTTTATAAAAATACACCTTTGTATCTTATACAACTTATAAATCAATTGTTAACATTTTCATCTAATATTCAAATCACTGAAAAATCAAACTCCCATTTTATCTTCCCGTGCCTAATTTTTACTCCCTCTATAAGCCTCCATATTTTCACATTTTTCCAAAATCCATTCACTTTTAAAACTATAACTATTCTCAATTTAACCTTACATCCCCGATTACCGGCTCCACCCCCCCAATCCAGCAAATTCCATAATCAGCAGACCAGTTATAAACCTGTTAATCCATCCTTATAATCACAACATCACTTTCCCTTCACCCCACCCCCTGTTTACAGTCTTTTGCCATCCAGGCCACCATACAGGACCCCTGAATTTCTTCTCTTCTCTGCATATTTTTTCCTTCTTCCCTGTGGGCGTTCTGGAGTTCCAGTAATACCAATCGTGCCCTCCTCAAAGGCAGGGCACTCCATCCAACTTTTTGTAGAGTAAAGTCATCATTTTTTTCGTGGTGTGTTTCATTTTGTGTTGAATCATCACAGTCCTCATCTTCATCTTTTCCTTCCAAATCACAGTCACCATCATTGTCATTCTCACATTCATCTTTTTCAGTGTCAAAAGCTTCATCTTCTAAAAAATCATATTCTGCCATCACCATCTGAAATTGTTGCTGTAACTCTTGCCGTCGTGTCTCCTCTTGATATAGTTCTATTCTTGTTTCCCACATTAAGGTCAAAACAGACCGCTGGAACTCAGGGGAACACTTTTTTGTTGACATAGTTCAATCCTGCCAAGGTCAAAACTTGTCACGTGGGGTGGAATATGATCACAGTTTATTTTCTCGACTCCATTTTAACAAACTGGCTGCATTCTTCAAGTCTTATTAACAATAAAGTTCGAACTCACATTTCACAAACATTTAAACCAAAAAAGAAATTCCACAAAGTCCAGAAATACAAAGTGAAATAAAAATTGACTTATAAATCCTGATCAACTCACTGGGTTGTCTGGGCTGCCGGCTCCCGAGGAAAAGAAAGGTTTTTCTTAGTCTTTACCTCTTGCTGCAGGGCACTCACAACCACAGTCTCTCTCCCCTTTCACCCTGCATCAAAGGGGAGATTCTCTTTGATGCCTTTGAGGGATCCTTTTGAATTGCAAATCTTCTGTTTACGGCTTCGGGTTTCTATTTACTGTCTCTTTTATTGCCGTGGGGGGGGTGGCTTCCTCTTTTCTCCCCTCTCTCCCAGATCCAAATTGTTTTATAATCCAAATCGTGAGGTTACTTACAATCTTGTTTCCAATCGTTTTATTTTCGGAAGAATCCAGCGCTCTCCGCCTTCGGCTTGAAGCTTCTCCCTGCTAGAATAACGTTGCCGCTCAAAATGGCCCCCGCGACTTCTACCCTCCTCGCTCCGGAGCTCTTATTAGAGCTAGCCGAAGGGTTGGGGAGTCCGGATTGGGGCTGTGCCGAGCAAATTTGCCCCCGGGACGCCCTTCCCGAGGTTCTAAGGGGCGCAGCGTCGCTCTCGCTGCCCTCCCCACTCCTAGCAGGGACGGGCCGTCTCGGAGATGAGACAAAACCCCGCCGATCGGCGCTGGCGCTGAACCCGGAAGCCCAGCGTGGCTAATTGTTAAGGATGATGGGAGTGGTTATCTAGAAACATCTGGAGCGCCACATGCTCTGTGATGGAAAATGCCTTATAGAAGAAGAAGAAGAAGAAGAAGAAGAAGAAGAAGAAGAAGAAGAAGAAGAAGAAGAAGAAGAAGAAGAAGAAGAGTTTGGATTTGATATCCCGCTTTATCACTACCCGAAGGAGTCTCAAAGTGGCTAACATTCTCCTTTTCCTTCCTCCCCCACAACAAACACTCTGTGAGGTGAGTGAGGCTGAGAGACTTCAGAGAAGTGTGACTAGCCCAAGGTCACCCAGCAGCTGCATGTGGAGGAGCGGAGACGCGAACCCGGTTCCCCAGATTACGAGTCTACTGCTCTTAACCACTACACCACACTGGCTCTCAAGTGTGGTCAGAACACTGGTCCATTGAGCTCAATATTGTCTACATCAGAGGTAGAGAACCCTTTTGGCCCAGCCAGCCAGATCCTTATCATGATCCATATAATGGCTAAGGCACTAGTTAAAATCAGGGATTTTTTCCCCCCAGTCAGAACTCACCGGAACTCAGTTCTGGCACCTCTCAGGAGGGCGCCATTGCCATTATAAGAGAACAAGGAAGGCGTTCATGGTGAGTTCCAAGCATCTATTTTTCTAGAAGAATAGCACTGGTTAAAATTATTCCTGAAAACAGAAAAACTTCTTTAAAACTCCTACTGAAACAGTTGGCTACATGAGCAGTGCAGAGAGCGATATGGTGCTGAGCATGACAGCCTGTCCTCAAATGTTCTGAAATGTTACAAGGCAGCCGGTGCTTGCTTCTTTTGAAGCTTATCTCCTCATCCATACAGGCTCTTAAAAAAAACACACACACACACACAACTCAAACAGACCCAACTCAGACACGTTTGAGATGCTGGATTCGGTTCCAGGTGCAAAAAATCCTGTACTTGTGTGGTGCGGTCACAGACCCATGTGACAAACGCAGCTCTGAGCATACCAAACAGCTATTAAACAAGGAGAAGCAGCGAATAATTGTAGGCTTTCGATGGGTAGCAGCAATTCACCGATATGAGCTGGGGCTAGTTCAGGCATCTGCCTGTACATCCTAAATGGCCATTATTTCAAAACCCTATCCCAGGTACGCAAAAGGCATCTGAGAAATATGGCCCTGAGATCTTTCACCTAATGTCCTTTTGCCTCAGTAGCCTGCAATTCTAAGGAAGCTTTTATTTTATTTTATTTGGTGCATCTTCACATCAGTGGAATATGATTGCAGGAGGCCAGATTAACTATTACGTAATTCTGGCCAATGCATGTTCCAATTGGTTTAAGCAAAAACCAAAGAAACATCTAACCGCCTTGCTTCAACGCGTGCAAACACCCTGCACATCTAGAAGTCTATTCACCCCAATGGGACCCGCTTCTGACTTAAGCATCCACACAATCAAGCTATTTGCATGTCTGTTAAGGCATCTGCTTCAGGGCTGCTTGTTTTACTATTTTATTTTCTTACATTTATACCCTCTCCTCCTTCTGTTATGGAACCCAGGAATGCCATCCATCTATTTTCCAGGCAGTCAAACCATGTCCTGGAGAAGACGGAGGAGGCAAGCTTTAAACTGCTGCCTTGAAGAATATTGTTTTGGGATCCGTTTTGGGAAGGCGTATTTGGCCAAAGCATATCTGGCCAACAGCATCGGGGACCCGAGGGTTCTTAACTTTCTGACCCATTCCTGAATCCTCTTTCTGTGCTACCTTAATGTTTAAAGTGATGCACTGCCGACTTGCAGCTTTCTTTGCACACATGAAGCCTTCATTCAGCAACTAGCGGTTGTGAGCAGTTGTCCCCCCCGGCTCATGTGAGCTGGCCTGCTGGATTCTGAGAATCAATCTGACTTATAAATAAAGCATGAAGAAAGATTAAAATGACCAGGACTGTTTACTTAAGTGAAAAGGCAATTAAGAGGAGACTTGTTCAAAGTCCATGAAATTTTGCGCCAGGAAGAAAACGTTGCTTTGAGGCTCCTTATATTCCACAAAAAAACAGACAAGAAGGAAAAACCCCAGTGAGGTTTTAACTCTATCCTTCCCAGGCATCGGTTCTTTTACCCCTGGATTCCAGGAAAACGTCAGGTGTCTTGTGTTTTTTTGGACATGGGTGCAATTCTTGTCACTGTTGAGTGAATGATGAATGAACAATAGCCTTTGTATTGTAGCTAGGTAGTCATCTCAGTGTGATAGACAAACCTTACTGTACACCTGTGAAACATGGGCCACTTATAAACACCATCTCCAACTCCTCAAAAGATTCCATCAACGGTGTCTGAAAATTTTTACACATCACTTGGGAAGACATGCGAACTAATGCCAGGGTACTGGAAGAAGCAAATATCACCAGTGTCGAAGCAATGATTCTTCAAAATCAACTTCGTTGGACTGGTCATGTTGTGTGGATGCCTGATTATCGTCTTCCAAACCAACTACTCTATTCCGAACTTAAAAATGAAAAGCATAATGCTGGTGGTCAGCAAAAGAGGTTTAAAGACTCTCTCAAGGCAAATCTTTCAAAATGTAGTATCGACACCACAAACTGGGAAAGACTGGCCTGTGATAATTTTACTATTTATACCCCACACACATCTTACTGGGTTGCCCCAGCCACTCTGGGCAGCTTCCAACATAGATAAAAACCATAATAAAACATAATAAATCCTATACAGGATTGCCTTCAGACAGCTCGGGGGTTGGATACCTCCATACCCTCCAACATTTCTCCAATGAAAATAGGGATGTCCGAAAGAAAAGCAGGACATTCCAGGATCAAATCAGAAACCGGGATGACTTCTCTAAATCAGGGATGTCTCTGGAAAATACAGGGACACCTGGAGGGTCTGGTTTCTGAACAGTGGCATATAAAGAACTTCAAATAAATAATCAAATTAGCAAACAGAGAAGACAATTAGACAGGAACAGTGTAGGAGTGGCAGGCATTGAGGAGGGGTGCTGCACTGTACAGTGGTACTTTGGATTACAAACACCTCGGGTTACAGACTCCGCTAACCCGGAAGTAGTACCTCGGGTCAAGAACTTTACCTCAGGATGAGAACAGAAATCGTGCGCCGGGGGCGCAGCGGCAGCAGGAGGCCCCATTAGCTAAGGTGGTACCTCAGGTTAAGAACGGTTTCAGGTTAAGAACGGACCTCCGGAACGAATTAAGTTCGTAACCAGAGGTACCACTGTATGTGCAGAAGGGCTGTGAGGGTGATGCAAGGACGTAGCAATATAAGAGTCATGTGGGAAGAAGGACAAAAGTATAGAGTTGAAAAGGACCACAAAGGTCATCTAGCACAACCCCCTTCATTGTTGGAATCTTTATGCCCAACGTGGAGCTTGAACCCACAACCCTGAGATTATCCACGAGGGTGGATTGGAGTATGAATGACCCAAATTCTTTACTGCATAGTTAAACCATGTTGGTTGTACAGAACATGACGGGCCTGATTCTCTTGACTGAGAGCCCTCCCCCCCCCCGGGCAAAAGGTCAAGAAGATAAACTTGAAGAAATCTGATAGGTCTGGGCGGGACATACAACGCAGGCAGCACCAGCGATTTTTCTTTGTTGAAATGTAATTAACACATGTTGTATTAATTCTGCTTAATTAAATTTGCATTATTAATCAATTTGGTAACAGAGCATATGCTGCTTAGCCATTCCACCCCCACCCACCCCATACAACGCAGCTGAATTCTGCTTGGCCAACCAGCTACACTCAGTGCCGGATTGACATGTAAACTAAACAAGCTATAGCTTAGGGCCCCACTCTCTTGCCCCCCCCCCCAAAAAAAATTAAAGGAAAAAAAACTGGATGTACATTTCCAAAATATAAGATAAAAAAAATCCAAATAAAATAAAACCTCCATACAGCAACAGTGTTTGGTGTTGTGTAGGCTCCTATGATGTAAATCATGGGCCCCGCCTGCTCCCTAAAATATCTCTGGTTTGCTCATTTCTATATATAGGGTGCCTACATTCTGCATGGACTGCTTGCATGGCAACATGTGCAAATGGCTTTAGATACCTATTAGGTCCATAAATTACCACATAGCTTATATTCAACACAAAAAAACCCCAGCGACAACTTGTTGTTGACAAAGGACAGCTGGACATATAAAGGGCCCCATTAACTTCAGTAGCTCAGGGCCTCATCAAACCTAAATCCGGCCCTCACATCTGCATTCAAACACAGACCGGGACATGCACAGACCTTGAATGCCCACCTAAATTCTCAGCCTTCTGAGCGTATGTGTACATGTGCAGATGTTGTTGTTGTTTAGTCGTTTAGTCGTGTCCGACTCTTCGTGACCCCATGGACCATAGCACGCCAGGCACTCCTGTCTTCCACTGCCTCCCGCAGTTTGGTCAAACTCATGTTCGTAGCTTCGAGAACACTGTCCAACCATCTCGTCCTCTGTCCTCCCCTCCTCCTAGTGCCCTCAATCTTTCCCAACATCAGGGTCTTTGATCCATGAAGGGGACATGTGCAGATACATGCCCCTTATTCCCATCCAGAGCAGTCACCCCCTGAAGCCAGCAAGAACCTGAAGGAGCGTCTCCACCCCCATTGTTCTACCTGGACACTGAGGTCCAGCGCCAAGGGCCTTCTGGCGGTTGCCTCGCTACGAGAAGCCAAGTTACAGGGAACCAGGCAGAGGGCCTTCTCGGTAGTGGCACCCACCCTGTGGAATGCCCTCCCACCAGAGGTCAAAGAGAACCACAGTTGCCAGGCCTTTAGAAGGCATCTTAAGGCAGCCCTGTTTAGGGAAGCTTTTAATGTTTGATGGATTTCTGTATTTTAATGTTTTGTTGGAAGCAGCCCAGAATGGCTGGGAGAACTCAGCCAGATGGGCAAGGTATAAAGAATAAATTTATTATTATGATTATTATTTTGATTATTATTCACCTGGATATCTCACTCTTGCTTCCAGCTGATCACCACCAGCCTCCTGTCCCGATCCCATTTGCGTACAAACCTTGATAGTGCAAATTTGTGAAAGGTCAAACCCATGTTTTTGCTCTGGGGGAGATGATAATACGAGCGAATGGAGGAAGCCAAACCCACCCTGGGGACCTGGGTGCCTGAGCACCCACAAAATTCCCCATGAAGAGACCGGGCACCCATAAATTTCGGTGGCAGGCTCTGCACGCTGCATGGCACCCACAGCTCCTGGTATTCACGGTTGCAGGGCCCAGTTGGCACTCCTGACTCTGTAGTGGCTTTTATGCTTTGTGTTATAAGTTTGCAATGATGTATAAAAGTCATAATGCTGGCCTCAACATCTGATAGCATTTTTTTTTAAAAAAAAAATCCAAGGTGGAGGCTGTTGTGGTAGTTTTTAACCTTTCTTTGGGCTTATCTTCATCCAAAAATACAACAACCTTGGGCTGGAGTTTGTTGAAAAATGAAATGGAATAGACAGACACAGAAACGGATTAGTCACCTGTGAAGGGCAGAAGGTGGAATCCAGAGGGGATATGAATGGCTACATAAATAAAAGAATGAACGCGTCGCTCCGTGCGCACCACTGCTAGAATTCTGTTGATCTCCTACTGCATGCCGACATTCGCATCTGTGATCAAGGGCATGTTGGATTGATTTAAATCAAGGTGATTCTAAATCACAATGAAACGAATTTTCCCTGTTGCGTGATCCATGTATTTCCTGACTGTGGATGTGGATGCATTGGTGCTGTGTGTGACAACCAAAGCATAACCGGTTTACAGTAGAGCCTTTAGGGAAACTAGGAGCGTTATCCAAAACCTTTGAACAGTAACCACGCACCTTTTTTTGCACTGCACTTTTCTGCTTAGAGACAAAGTGGGCAGGTGTGAAGGTATAGAGTTTCTGTCTGGCTTTCCGTGTGCTTATGCAAAGGCACTAAACAAGACCATTTACTCACTGGCTAAATTCCCAGTACCATCCAGAACCAAGAATATTGGGTTAGAATAGTGTTTCTTCAGGAGACGGGAGAGTAAAACATCAGCCTAATACTTCAACACTGAAGTCAATAGAACATAACATTGCTTAATTTCCAATCCAATTATGCCGGTTTATTCAGAAGTAAGTTCTCTTGATTTTAATACGAGTCACATCCTACTGTGTTTAGGACAGCAGTTGATTATCCCCTAAATGTCTCTGCTGCTCAGATGAGTCATAAATATCCACAATTTGCCAAAACGGCCTATTGTGTGTCTAATTTTTATAATGCTTCACCTCAAAAGTCACACTCCCCCCCTTTTACATAGAAAAGTTGTTGTTTAGTCGTTTAGTCTTGTCCGACTCTTCGTGACCCCATGGACCAGACCATACATAGAAAAGTATGATTCATTAAATCAGCGTTTTTCTAGAGGATTATAAATGCAGGGTGGGGTTGTATTCAAAGTCGCATATAGACTGAAACATGCTGGTTTATATTTTAAGTCAGATTTCATATTAAACCACTTTTTTAAAAGGGCACTTAACTTTAACAGCAAACATTTCAGACCTAAATTATATTTTAAAACATAATTTTAAAAACTGTGTTATTTCTGAAATCATTGATTCCCCCCCCCATCCATCCCAGCAAAAGAAAAACAGTGGCTCGGGTTCTCTAGACATCCGGCATGGCCGTGCTACTTTAAATCAACCCCCCATCTCCTCTGGCCCCCAACCCCTTGAAGCCCCCCATGTCTGATCCCTACTGGAAACGGGGTCACAGTAATTAGAAAACAAAGAAGGTTCTTTTTGTTCGAGGGAGCCACTGAAGTGAAGAAGATGCAAATTGCTTGTGTCCAGAGTTAGCAAGGGCTAATCAGCAGTTTTCATCCATCCGTCCAGCCCAAGGGACAATTAGGCTGGGCAGAGACAACGTAGCATAATATAATTTGGTCACTGGAATATAATAATAATAATAATAATAATAATAATAATAATAATAATAATATATTATTATTATTATTATTATTATTTATATCCCACCCATCTGGCTGGGTTTCCCCAGCCACTCTGGGCGGCTTCCAACAGAAAAATAAAACACAGTAATCTATTAAACAATATAATAATATAATATAATATAATATAATATAATATAATATAATATAATATAATATGCACAAGCCTACATGCCTGGTTAAACTAGCCTCCTCTTTTTGGTGCAAGATAATCTCCTCTACACCAAACAAGCTGCACAATCTGTGTCCCAGTCATTTTAGTTATATATGCCACATAGATAATCGTGCTCAAAGTGATTTTCATCACGCAAATAGACATTGTGGGGAAGTTCTTGCAGTGCAAAAAAAAAGTTCCAGATTATTTGGGCAAGTGAACCAAGCTTGGCAGGGAAGAAGAAGGCAAATATTGTCCAATCAAGATGCCACTTCTCCTTTCCCAAAATGCATTAGCACCGTATGAAGTTGGGGGTGCTTTTCAGAGTACCTTTCACACATAACGATTCAGGGTGCTGATCCCAAAAGCTGATACGGTAGGTGCTAGGTCTGCATAAACTTGTCAGCTCAGTGCAGGAGGCGCTGACCATCTCAAAGGAGTGGTACTTCTCTGGGGTCATTCCTACTGTTTCCGGAACCTGTGTATGTTTGTTTATTCTTAGTTTAATTGATTCGTTTAATTTGTATACTGACCTTCACCCAAAGATCACAGGGTGGTTCACAACATAAAAATACAAAATAAGGACACAAAGTACATAGTAAAAACAAGACCAAACCAAGACCTCCCACAAACACATTCAAAAGGACATAGACTGTTAATCATCCAAAGCCAAAGGTCTGGTTAAAGGGAAACATTTTCTCCTGATGCCTAAAGATATGCAAGGAAGGCACCAGGCGAGCCACCCTGGGGAGAACATGCCACAAACAAGAAGCCACCACAGAAAAGGCCCGTTCTCATGTTGCCAGCCTTGAGACTTCGCATGAAGAAGGGCCTCAGATGATGATCACAGGGTCTGGGTCAGTTCATATGGGGTATAGCAATACCTTTAAGGTATTGCAGTCCTGAGCCATTTTAGGCTTTATAAGACAAAACCAGCACTTTGAATTGTGCCCAGAAAGAAAAAGGCAACCAGCGCAGTCAGACCAGGATTAGTGTAATACAGTAGTACCACAGGTTACAGGTGCTTCAGGTTACAGACGCTTCAGGTTACAGACTCCGCTAACCCAGAAATAGTACCTCGGGTTAAGAACTTTGCTTCAGGATGAGAACAGATATTGCATGGTGGCGGCGTGGCGGCAGCACGATGCCCCTTTAGCTAAAGTGGTACTTCAGGTTAAGAACAGTTTCAGGTTAAGAATGGACCGCCAGAACGAACTGAGTTCTTAACCTGAGGTACCACTGTATGCTCAAACCGTCTTGCCCTGGTGAGCAACCTGGCTACCAAATTCTGCACCGGCTAAAGTTTCCGAACCATCTTCAGAGGCAGCCCTACTTATAACGCCATTGCAGTAATCTAGGGTTGCCATATTTCAAAAAGCAAAAATCTGGACACAGAAGTTGTTCGAGCTGTCATACATTCGGATTTCCCTGGACATTTCAGTGATTTCCGCCCAGACGCTGTTTACGAGGGCTGAATACCGGCTTTATCTGGGAAATCCCAGACGTTATGGCAACCCTAAGTAATCTAACCTAGAGGTTGCCGGAGCATAGACAACAGATGGTAGGCCATCCCTGTCCAGTTGTGGGCGTAGCTGGGCCACCAGCCGAAGCTGATGAAAGGCACTGTGCTCCACTCACCACCTGAGCCTCAAGCAACATAAAATGATCCAGAAAAAAAACCCAAGTTATGTACAGTGGTGCCTCGCTAGCCGAATTTAATTCGTTCCACGGGTCTTTTCTTATAACGAAAAATTCGTCTAGTGAATCCTATAGGAATGCATTGAATTTTTTCAAAAAAAATTTTTGCCCGTAGGAACGCATTTATTTAATTTCAATGCATTCCTATGGGAAACCGCGATTCACTAGATGAATTTTTCATAAAACGAATTCGTCTAGCGAGGCAACCTCCGCTCGAAAAATCCTTTCGTTAAGCGGAAATTTTGTTAAGCAGGGCATTCGTTAAGCGAGGCACCACTGTACTCCAAGTTGTGCAATCAAGAGCAGGCAATCTTCTATCCATCTGGATTAGGGGACCACCCACGACCAGAAGAACACTTCCCAAACAACAATCCAATAGGACCACTGCTAAGCAGTGCCACTCACTAGGACAGCTGCTCCAGAAGTATAACTTGGTTGATGGTACTGAAAGCTGCTAAGAGGTCGAGGAGAAGGTCGAGGAGAATTAACACCTTTCCCTGTCTTCATATAGGGCGACTCAAGCAGCTTCTGGCCAAAACTGGGCCTAAACCCCGATTGAAATGGATCTAGAAAATCAGTCTTTAGTAGTGGCACTTGCTTTAAAGTAGCCTGTATAGGATTACCTCTTTAACCTTTAGAACTTGAAAGAATGGAATGGTCCCGTTCCCCCCCCGCCGCCTGCCATGCCACAAATTCCCAGCCTCAACTTGGGCAATATCAAAGAGTGAGCTGGCTGTAAATGATACCTTCAAAGCTGGAGCGAACTTTTTGTTATTAGCAAAAGCACAACATTCACAGGCTTGGCTGAATGTTAGGCCTAATGAGCAGAGCAGCTCATCCCTGGTAGTCTTTGCCCCATGATTCAGTTGCTGAGACAGAAAGTCTCTGCCACCCTACGACCTCTAAGTCACCTATTCTCCAAAGCTTCTTCCAAGCAATTGGAGACTGTGCCTGCGTGCACCATGCTGCTGCTCTGCCCATTTCAACCCTCTCCTGGTTCTGGGAGACCACATGGGCGTAGCCAGGATTTTTGTTGGGGAGGCAGGACTTTTGTTGGGGGGGGGGTAGAACCAACATGATTGGTCAGTTAGTTAGTTAAGTATTTCTATTGTTCTACTTGATCAGGGGAGAGGGTCAGCTGCCCCCCCCCGGTTACACACATGCCAAGAGGGAGGGAAGCCTGTCGAAGCAGGAATGGGAGACACCTGTAACTCTTCACCAGCTATAGGTGCCAACTCCCTAGGGCCCTGGGTGCCTGAGCACCCACAAAATTCCCCATGAAGGGGCCAGGCATCCACAAATTTTGGTGCCAGGGCCAT
The DNA here is from genome assembly GCF_963506605.1 of Zootoca vivipara. Lineage (NCBI taxonomy): Eukaryota > Metazoa > Chordata > Lepidosauria > Squamata > Lacertidae > Zootoca > Zootoca vivipara. The sequence continues at coordinate 105,389,723 of NC_083277.1, forward strand.
GCATGGCACCCATGGCCATGGGAACTGCTTTCACCAGCCTGACTCATCTCTGTCTTTTGGCTTCCCTCCTGCGACTTGCTTGCTTCAGCTTCTGCCTCTGATTCTGGACTTCTCTCTGCCACCGACTCTCCCAGCTCACTAAGACCTGTTCCCTCTTCCCAGTCTTCTCCCTCTGACCACCCATTGCCATCCCACCGCCACTGCCCGTTCTCTGAGTCTTCTTCCCTTGGTGCTTCCTCAGCTGGTTCCTCCACCATTCTTCTGCATCCTTCTTCTTTGGCAATCACTTGTAGCCGAGGAAGATTGTCTTCCATGAACACAGGCTTAATAGTGAGTCTGTAAGTGACTGTGGAGGCCAATTCTGGATCCACATGTCCTTCCACAGTGGGGACATAGGTTTCTGGGCGGGAGTTGATCATGGTGAGGGTTTCCAAAGCGTGCCTTCCTCTTAGTGTGTTTCTCCCTTTCGCCCTGAGTTCAAGCGTCTTCAAAGTCCACAACACCTTTGGTAAAGGCTGTTCTCCAACTGGAGCGCTCGCAGACCAGTGTTCCCAGTTTGTCAGTGTTGATACTACATTTTTTAAGATTTGCCTTGAGAGAGTCTTTAAACCTCTTTCGTTGACCACTAGCATTACGCTTACCATTTTTAAGTTCGGAATAGAGTAGTTGCTTTGGAAGATGATAATCAGGCATCCACACAACATGACCAGTCCAACGAAGTTGATTTTGAAGAATCATTGCTTCGACACTGGTGATCTTTGCTTCTTCCAGTACACTGGCATTAGTTCGCCTGTCTTCGCAGGTGATGTGTAAAATGTTTCGGAGACACCGTTGATGGAATCTTTTGAGGAGTTGGAGATGGTGTTTATAAGTGGCCCATGTTTCACAAGCATACAGTAAGGTTGGTTGTACAATCAGTCCCATGACAGGCAACTCCTTTAATCCTTCAGTGCTACAGTTTTCAGGGAGAGGCCTGTATTGTGTACCTCACCTCATGCAGTGTGCATTTGCGTGTGTGCGCGACAATGTGAGGAATTCACAGGCTACAGGGACAGGGCCCAGGTAATAAATTCCTTAGATAGACAGATCAAAATAGACCAGCACCAGGCCTCTCTAAACAAATCTCTGACAATAGAGTGAGATCTTACATGGATCAAGCTGTCACCAAGGGAGATGAAATACTGCCCGTATTGCCAAAGAGAGGGATAAACCTGTCATGTGGGGCTTATGCTGGGGCTATAAACATAGGGCACCTGCCATTGGGCAAGGGACAGGATTTAATGGGGAATCTGCTGTGTCCTGAGGTTGCTGGTTCAAATTCTGCTTGGGGAATTTGCTCTCTGTTCTGTAGTCTTTACGAAATTGACTAAAAATCCCCAACAACCCTCCAGGGGTAAATCTTTTGTTTATTCTTCTTGACGCTTAAGTGTGTTTAAGACCACAATATAAAAAGCACCGACACTTTTCTTCCCAGCACTGGGAGAGCAAACGGCTCCTTCAACCCTCCAGATTAAAAACCAGTGGAGATCTTCTTCTTCTTCTTCTTCTTCTTCTTCTTCTTCTTCTTCTTCTTCTTCTTCTTCTTCTTCTTCTTCTTCTTCTTCTTCTCCTTCTCCTTCTCCTTCTCCTTCTCCTTCTCCTTCTCCTTCTCCTCCTCCTCCTCCTCCTCCTCCTCCTCCTCCTCCTCCTCCTCCTCCTCCTCCTCCTCCTTTTTCTTCGTCTACACCAGGCATCCCCAAACTTGGCCCTCCAGATGTTTTGGCCTACAACTCCCATGATCCCTAGCTAACAGGACCAGTGGTAGGGGAAGATGGGAATTGTAGTCCAAAACATCTGGAGGGCCGAAGTTTGGGGATGCCTGGTCTACACCGTGCATAAATTTATACAATTCTGTCATGTCCTCCCTGACTTCATTCAGCTCCTAAACTAGGGGAAGAGCCAAACCATACATTTAAAGTGCATTCAATGCCCATTTGAAACACATGAGTACCCTTAACAAATCACGGCGCCCAGAATTCTTTGAGGGAAGTCAGGGCAGCCCTAAGTGGTGATGTTTTGGTGGGTAGCCTCTAACACTATATTCCCCACTACAATTTGCTCCTCACTCAATCACAGTCTCACCATTTTGTTTCTGGTGGCCTAAAAGATCCGAACATGCCCATTTCCACCGACTGCCGCATGCTGAAAGCACACTGGAATTTTAGCAACTTAACGTATTTACTCGAAGCCAATGCTCACCCTTTTTGGCCAAATTATGTTGTGGAATTTAAGGTGCGTATTAGATTCGATGGCACATTTACATTTGAGTAAACACGGTAGTTTGGAAGAGCAATTGTCTCAACAATTGGAGCCTATAATCGCAGTACATACTGTACATTAGGGCTTATTTTTTTGATCAGGAAGCCTTGCACGATACCTTTTGATTAAGATTTCAGTTTAGCTAAATATCAGTCTTGCATATCCCTGCATTATTAATTTTTCAAGAATGGAAATTGATAGCCACACAACACCCCTCCCCCCAAAGCACAAGCCTCCATTATGCCCAGGGCCGGATTTAGGTTTGATGAGGCCCTAAGGAAGGTAATGGGGCCTTTTATATGTCCAGCTGTCCTTTGTCAACAACAAATTGTCGCTGTTTTTTGTGTTGAATATATCCTATATGGTAATTTATGGACCTAATAGGTATCTAAAGCCATTTGCACATGTTGCCATGCAAGCAGTCCATGCAGAATGTAGGCACCCTATATATAGAAATGAGCAAACCAGAGATATTTTAAGGAGCAGGCTAGCAGGTGGGGCCCATGACTTACATCATAGGAGTCTACACAACACCAAACACTGTTGCTGTATGGAGGTTTTATTTTACAGTCATACCTCGGTTTAAGTACGCCTCGGTTTGAGTATTTTCAGTTTAAGTACTCCGCGGACCCATCTGGAACGGATTAATCCACTTTCCATTACTTTCAATGGGAAAGTTCGCTTCAGGTTAAGTACGGACTTCCGGAACCAATTATACTCATACCTTGGGTTAAAGTACGCTTCAAGTTGAGTACTCCGCGGACCCGTCTGGAACAGATTAATCCACTTTCCATTACTTTCAATGGAACTTTAAAGTTCACTTCAGGTTAAGTACGCTTCAGGTTCAGTACAGACTTCCGGAACCAATTGTGTTTGTAAACCGAGGTACCACTGTATTTGTTTTTTTATCTTATACATACATCCAGTTTTTTTCCTTAAATAGCTTTAAAACAAGCTATAGCTCAGGCATCCACAAACTGCAGCCCTCTAGATGTTTTGGCCTACAACTCCCATGATCCCTAGCTAACAGGACCAGTGGTCAGGCATGATGGGAATTGTAGTCCAAAACATCTGGAGGGCCGAAGTTTGGGGATGCCTGCTATAGCTAAACAAGCTATAGCTTGTTTGGCTTATACAGTGGTACCTCTGGTTAGGAACTTAACCTGAAACTGTCCTTAACCTGAGGTACCACTTTAGCTAATGGGGCCTCTCGCTGCCGCCACTGCGCGATTTCTGCTCTCATTCTGAGGTAAAATTCTTAACCTGAGGTACTACTTCTGGGTTAGTGAAGTCTGTAACCCAAAGTGTTTGTAACCTGAGGTGCCTGTAACCTGAGGTACCACTGTACGTAAACCTGGCACTGAATATGCCCACTGCGAAACATAACTAACGCTAGTAATGTCGGCTCTTGCCTACTTCCGATGATAATTTTTTTAAAATAAAAATGGTGTGCAGAAAAATGGCACAGAGATACCTGTGTGCATGCCCCAAACAGGAAAAAGTAGTCTAGGGCTGGGGAGTAATGACTGAGGGGTACAGGGCTGGGGCCTACCCAGGAGTCAAGGTGTGGGTACTGCCTCAGGTGGCAGAATCCATAGGTGCAGCAGATCCCAATGTAGATCTGTGTTCCCCCTCCTTGTTCCTGATGTAGGTCTTCACTCACCCCTTCTTCCCTATAGCATAAAAGCAGGACAACCCCCGCCCCCAAATGTTTGTGTTACAAAAAGATACAGTGGTGCCTTGGTTCTCAAATGCCTTGGTTCTCAAACGCCGAAAACCCAGAAGTAAGTGTTCTGGTTTTCGAATGTTTTTTGGAAGCCGAACGTCCAATGCGGCTGTTGGCTATTGTTTTCTGGGGTGTCTGCACTGATCAGAAGCTGCGCCTTGGTTTTCGAACATTTTGGAAGTCAAACGGACTTCCGGAACGGATTAGGTTTGGTGCTTTTCTTTTTGCTATTTCATTTGCGTTTTTGTTTTGGAGGCTTTTTCAGTTAATTTGGTTTTTTTTTTTTTTACTGTGTGGAACCCAGTTCAGCTACTGATTGATTGATAGAAATATATAGATTTTTTTTTTAAAAAAAGTGTCCAGTAGCACCTTAGAGACCAACTAAGTTTGTTCGTGTGCATGCACACTTCTTCAGATACCTGAAGAATCTGAAGAAGTGTGCATGCACATGAAAGCTTATACCAAGAACAAGCTTAGTTGGTCTCTAAGGTGCTACTGGACAATTTTTTTTATTTTTTAAATATATTTTGACTGCATCAGACAAACACGGCTACCTACCTGATTGATTGATTGATTGTGTGACTGCGGAAATGGATAAAAGGCCCCCATCCATACAATGACTATCATCAGGGTTTAAGAAAAAAAAAGTTAATTTTTTTTTATCTACAATACTCTCTTATTTATTTTATAGTACAGTACATTGACTATTGCTTTCATTTTATAGATCAATGGTCTCGTTAGATAGAAAAATTCATGTTAAATTGCTGTTTTAGGGGTTGTTCTTAAAAGTTTGGAACAGATTATTCTGTTTTGCATTACTTTCTATGGGAAAGCACGCCTTGGTTTTGGAACAGACTTCTGGAGCGGATTAAGTTTGAGAGCCAAGGTACCACTGTACATGATTTTAGCAGGAAGCTGCAGAACAGGCACCCATTGGAAACATAGAAGTTTGGCGGCCCCAAGGCTTGTGCACACGCAAAACGTATCAAAAGCGGGATCAAGTATTACTGCTCTTTATACTATCATGAGACTTCAGCTGCTGAGCAGCAGCCTGAAGGAGCAGAAGACGGAGTGACTCCACCTGCTGCTGATCAGTCTTCTTGCTCCTGATGAGAACCAGCTGGCTCCAGCTTTCTTAATCGGGGTTTCCAGTCATAGTTCCTGGCCAGACCTTGCTGCTTCTTCCTTCTTGTGAACTTGGACCCTTGGCTTTCTTGACCCCTGGATCGTCTGACTACATGGATACTCCTGAACTTAGGACTGGACTGGATCTTGTATACGAACTCTGCCTCTAGGCAAGTACTCCCCCCTCCCTGAGACTGGGCTGGTTGGCTGGCTTCTCCCTCCACCGACCTCTGCCATGGCTGCACAGGGGGCTATGACAACGAAGTATCACGAATACGCAATAAAATTAATATCTGGCAGGGCCATAACCTACCCTCCTAATTAAAAGCAGATGGAAATTGAAAACGTCTTCTGGACCTGCTTCAAAGAGAATAGAGAGGGAGTCAATCTTACATCTTGGCAGAGGGATTTCTGCAGAAACAGGGCAGCCACTGATAAGGCCCTGTCTTTCAAGCCTGCCATCGTAAGAACATCTTCTGCTGGGGGCTATATTGGCCACCTGCTATTGGCCCACTGCTAACCAGAGCCTACCTGTTGCTGCTCCTATAACTGTTGCCAGCTACTAAACTCTGTTGCATGCAAAATACAGTAAATATGGTTGACCAATGACCAAATGGTGTCTGTTGATGGAGGACTCGCAACCACACCAGAAACCAGTCATCCACAGAATTCTCCCATGCGCTGCGGATCATTTTACCACCTAACCAGAAATCTGGGGGAATGGGGCTATTTCTGCCGCCACCCCCGGAATGGACTTTTCAATCTTTGTCACTTGGAAAGATCCAAGCTGCAAACAGGATAGAGACAAGTAGGAAATATTGCAAGGCGTCCTCACCCGGGTTCTAGCCAACTGACTAGAAACTCCTCCAGAAAACGGTAAGGGACTCAAACAAGCCATTTCCATTCCTTCCCTCCTGGTGCCAATTTTGTGTTATTGTTTTCCAACTGACACCCTTAGGTGGCTATTGAATGGGACGCGGGTGGTGCTGTGGTCTAAACCACTGAGCCTCTTGGGCTTGCCGATCAGAAGGTCGGCGGTTCAAATCCCTGTGACGGGATGAGCTCCTGTTGCTCTGTCCCAGCTTCTGCCAACCTAGCAGTTTGAAAGCACGCCAGTGCAAGTAGATAAATAGGTACCACTCCGGCAGGAAGGTAAATGGCATTTCCATGCGCTCTGACTTCTGTCACGGTGTCCTGTTGCGCCAGAAGCGGTTTAGTCCTGCTGGCCACATGACCCAGAAAGACAAATGGCTGTGGGGGTGTGCATGCAACCATGGGGGATAAAACACACATCAGAGCCATATTTGTAAGTGAGGTGTGGGGAGACTGGAGGCGGTCACAGAGGAGAATGGAACGGAGCTGACAAAGTACAACTTCCTCTAATAGCAAAATCAGGTGTATGTTGAGGGCCAGCAGAAACTGTGTCAAAATGGAGACCCCAAGAAAAAATTAAGAGGGAGGCATTGGCTAGATTCCAGGAGGCTCAAGGTTTGCAGAGTTCTAGTAAAATTAAATTAAAACCCCACCAACCAAAGGGGTCAACCCCAGACCCCTTCAAGTGTCCCTATTTTCCAGGGATGGGTCTGATTTAGAGATTCCATCTCAGTTTCTCATCTTATCTTGGAATGTCCCACATTTCCTTAGGACGTCCCTATTTTCAGCAGAGAAATGTCGGAAGGTATGGAGTTATCCCCCCCCCCCCCTTGAAGGCAATCCTGGATAGGGAAGGTTTTTTAAATGTTTAATGTTTTATTATGTTTCTATAATAATGAGGGACCCAGGTGGCGCTGTGGTTAAACCACTGAGCCTAGGGCTTGCTGATCAGAAGGTCGGCGGTTCGAATCCCTGTAACGGGGTGAGCTCCCGTTGCTTGGTCCCAGCTCCTGCCAACGTAGCAGTTCGAAAGCACGTAAAAAATGCAAGTAGATAAATAGGAACCGCTACAGCGGGAAGGTAAACGGCGTTTCCATGTGCTCCTCTGGTTTGCCAGAAGCGGCTTTGTCATGCTGGCCACATGATCTGGAAGCTATACGCCGGCTCCCTCGGCCAATAATGCGAGATGAGCGTGCAACCCCAGAGTCGGTCACGACTGGACCTAATGGTCAGGGGCCCCTTTACCTTTACCTTTATGTTTCTATATACATTGGAAGCTGCCCAGAGAAAAATAGCCTTATGAGGACTGAGCATGCTCCCTTGTAGACACAGAATGTTGACTGATAGTTGGAAAAGAAAAAAAGAAAATGGGGACTGGAATTGAAGAGTGAGGTGGGATGTTCTTCCAGAGGACAGCATGGCTGACTGGCTTGTCGCCCTCCTGTCAGGTGAGGTTCACTGCAACGTTTTGTCGGAGGTCTCACTTTCATTGCACATTGTTGCCAGTGCAAATGAAGCATGTCATGGTTTTGCTCGGGTGATAGGAGTTGGGGCCAGCAGGACACTTGTGTGTAAGGAGATGTTTGCTCTCTCTGAACATTAGAGCTGAACTTGGTGTAGGATCTACTGCCCTTGAATGGCTTCTCTGACACAGAGCGGGTATGGGATCACTTCTGAACAATCCAAAGGTGTTAGAGGAGGTAAGGCTTGTATATCAGTTAGAAACTGAGATATGAAAGCTCAGAGCTCTATGGCACCTTAGACCTAGGTTATGGGCTCAACAACGGAATGTCTAGGCGTGCTTTTTTATAACAAGAATGCAAAGCTGAAAATGAAGGAGCTGCAGCTAAAATCTTATGTTCATTTTTAACATGGTCTAGTCCAGGGGTCCCCAAACTACGGCCCCCGGGCCGGATGCGGCCCAATCGGCCTTCCAATCCGGCCCGCGACGACCCCCGCCGCCCGCTGCCGCCGCCCGCTCTCACGGCGCGCGGCGCAGCGGCGATCTAAAAAATCGGCAAAAAATCGCCGAAAATCCTTTGTGCGCATGCGTACGGGCCTCTCCCGACCCGGAAGAGATAATTTCTGGTGCACTTCCGGGTCGGGGGAGGCCCATACGCATGCGCACAAGCGATTTTCGCCGGTTTTTTTCCGCCCGTGTGCGTGTGCGCATGCGCACGGGCGCGCACTCCCCCGCCCTCCGGCCCGCTGCGCGCGCACTCCCCTGCCGTCCGGCCCACCGCGCGGTCGGCGCGGCGGGCACCGGCCCGCCGCTCGGTAAGTCTGGGGACCCCTGGTCTAGTCCTTCCCCTGCCCACCGCCCCTAATATCCTTAAGAGGGTCTCTTCTCCAGTCTTCAGAGAGTAGCTGGAAGTGGGGAGGCAGAAAAACGTCCTCCCTTCCTTCCACTCTGCAGTTTAAATCTGAAATCTCAGCCGCAGTACTGCACCCAGAGCTCAGAAACCGCTCACGCTAATGAAATTCCCTGTCGCAAAATGCGCCTAGAACAATGGGAGTTTCAAACACTGTTTTATATGTAAAATTGTCAAGGAGCCCCAGGGAATCAGCCCTGACCGAGGGGCTCTTAGCTGCATGGTATACACCCGGGCTGTGGGAGTGGACGGCACTGTGGTCTAAACCACTGAGCCTCTTGGGCTTGCCGATGGGAAGGTTGGTGGTTCAAATCCCCGCGATGGGCTGAGCTCCTGTTGCTCTGTCCCAGCTCCTGCCAACCTAGCAGTTCAAAAGCACACCAGTGCAAGTAGATAAATAGGTACCGCTGCGTCGGGAAGGTAAATGGCATTTCCGTGCGCTCTGGTTTCTGTCACGGTGTCCCATTGCGCCAGAAGCGGTTTAGTCATGCTGGCCACATGACCTGGAAAGCTGTCTGTGGACAAACGCCAGCTCCCTCAGCCTGAAAGTGAGATGAGCACCGCAACCCCATAGTCGCCTTTGACTGGACTTAACCGTCCAGGGGTCCTTTATCTTTTACCTTTACCTATATACCTGGGCTGCTGGCCACTGACAGGGGATAGCGCCCCCTGCTGATCCACCAGAGTTCTCCTCAGTGGCCTCCTGTCCAACTAGTGAGGCAGCTAAACTTGGATGAGCTGACAGGATCACAGCCTGAGCTGGCAGGGCTTCATTCGATGAGGGTGTTTATGACAGTGTGTCGGAGAGCAGCATGGTGCCCGGGAATGTAGATGTGTTTTAAAAATGACTCTGGAGAGAAGTCGGAAGGAATTGCTGTCTGTTGATGAACTGACCATAATTCCTCTAGCGTTTTCTCACACACACCGAGTGACGGCTGTGGAATTGGGACTGCAGCTTCAAGGGGCAGATTTCAATCAGAATTAGACATATATTTATTTGTGGGGGGGGGTATCGAAGGCAGAGGGCAGGGGACGAAAATATAAACATAATAGAAATAGCTAGGGTTGCCATATTTTGAAGAGCAAAAAGAGCTATGACGGCTCTCATTTGAAATATCCCTACTATATGCAGGCTAGAAGCTGTGATATATTGCTGAGGGGGGCAGGAGAAGAGAAGAGGAAAGTCTTCAGCAACCAGTTATGTCTATGTCTTATCCAGAAAATATAGCAAGAAACATTTTGGCAATTTTTTTTAAAAATCCACCCAGACGGAAATTTTACCCCTGAAAAAAGAGGACGTGTCCTGGAAAAAGAGGACACATGGCAACTGTAGAAATAGTTTTTGCTGCCACCATCTCCTGTCAGGCAATTTGGCATATGGAAGGGACGGGGAATCTGGGGCCCTGCAGGTGTTGCTGGGCTACAACCCCTGACCATTGACCACGCTGGCTGGGGCTGATGGGAGTTGTAGTCTAACAACCTCTGGAGGGCCACAACTCCAGCTGTGACCCTGAAAGGGTTCAGTGAGTGAGTTAAGGAAGCCGAAGTGCATCTTCTCTCGAGAATTAATTAGAAGCCCAAAGCTGAAGTGGGTTTGAAGGCCACACCTGATCTTCAGGAAGCAGTAAGCAATGCGATTCTGCACGATCCAGAGCTTGCATCTTTAGCTGTGTACACACCATTTAATCAACAAAAGAAAAGAATCCTGGGAATTCTAGTTTAAGGGAGCTGGGGATTGTAGCTCTGTGATGGGGTGAACTACAGTTCCTAGGATTCTCTAGGGTAAATGTAAAGGTAAAGGGACCCCTGACCATTAGGTCCAGTCGTGACCGACTCTGGGGTTGCGCGCTCATCTCGCATTATTGGCCGAGGGAGCCGGCGTACAGCTTCCAGGTCATGTGGCCAGCACGACAAAGCCGCTTCTGGCAAACCAGAGCAGCACATGGAAACGCCGTTTACCTTCCCGCTGTAGCGGTCCCTATTTATCTACTTGCATTTTGACGTGCTTTCGAACTGCTAGGTTGGCAGGCATGGGCGTACCCAGGAACAAATCTAGGGGGGGGGGGGCAAGCCATGGTCATCCAGGTTTTGACATTTCAGCACGGAAAAGGCAAATGAAACCAAAAATTTATTATATATAATTATAGCAGTGTTTTATTACGGTAGTTATACAGTAGTTATTACAATTATTTGCTTGAATTTTTTAAAATTTCTATTCTAATTACATGTCTTATACTAATATCATTTTTCTTGGGTTTGAAGAAAATGTTGAGGTCTGTTTGGTGCGGCCTTTTTATGTACCTGGACTAAACAAACCGGCAGTTGTGTGGTATAGTAATGCATATACAGTCCTGCCACCATGTACACTGGTTAAAGCAGACTACAGTGCTACACAAACTCTTCACCGGGAACAAAACTGAATTCAATAACCACATCTTTTAAAGATGTAGGAAAATTAAGGAGTACTCTCACCGGAGGAGAGTATGGTAGGGTGCCCCTCTTTCCCTCAGAAAATGTTGAAGATTATGGTGTTAAGCGACCCCCAAGCTACATCTGCTCCTGGTGGTCATCTAGTCCCACCCCCTGTAATGCAAGAACATGCACCTATCCCATATGGGGATTGGGCCTGCAAAAATTTCGCTTTATCAGCACTACTATCCTGCCAACCAATAATATGCAGCTTGCCCAAATGGGGATTGAACCTGCATCATAGGGGTTATCAGCACTATTATCCTGTCAACCCAGGAATAGTACCTCAAAGTTTTGATGGGACCCTGGGGGTCATCTAGTCCAACCTCCTGTAACGCAATAATATGCAACTTTCTCATATGGCGATAGAACCTGCAACCTTGGCGTTAATAGCACTACTATTCTGCCCAGAAAGTACCTCAGAGATCGAGGGGGTCCTAGTGGTCATCTAGTCCAACCCCCTGTAATGCAATAATATGCGGCTCTCCCATATGGGGATTGAACCTACAAGTTTCATAAAGAAGATTCCCAATCCTACCTAGAGATGCCAGGGACCTTCTGCATGCAAAGCAGGCTATCTTCACTGTGGTACAGCTCTAAGATTAGGTCAAGTAATTAGGCCAAAGGTCATTTAGTAATCTCGACAATTTACTGGAGATTTGAAGAATATAATTTATTATTGATAGAATTTTATTTATTTATTTTCTATATTAAATATTTATTATTATTATTATTATTATTATTATCATCATCATTCTTACTACTACTATTACTACTACTGATTATTATAGAGCATTATTTACTCTTTATGCAAGGCGAGCATAAACTAGCAGCTATGAGAGTAAAATAATCAAGCAACAATAACAAAAGCAAAACAATGTAACTAGGATTAGAGTGATTTAGCTGCTGGCTAGAAAGGGACTTAGAGGGAACCTTTACGATGCAAAAACCAACAGAGGTGACCCAGCAATCCTTCCCTGTCCCAGGGAATGGTCCACACTGAGGATGAACACTGCAACTCTGCACTCCGCTGCCGGCTGTTTTTTTTTTTTGCTGCGCAGGAGCTCCCCCCCCTTTTTGCTTCTCTAGGGAGGGGCAGCTGCCCCCTCCTGCCCCATGCTGGGTACACCCATGTTGGCAGGAGCTGGGACCAAGCAACGGGAGCTCACCCCGTCACAGGGATTTGAACTGCCGACCTTCTGATCAGCAAGCCCTAGGCTCTGTGGTTTAACCACAGCGCCACCTGGGTCCCTTCTAGGGTAGGTGGGTGCTTTAATTGTGCTTTAACTGTATGGTATGTACAGAGTCCTCATTTTTGCTCTAGCATTACAAAGGAAGTAAGGCACAGGGTCACAAAACTGGAGGCGGCAATGAGATATGAAAGGGTGGTTCTGGGCAGCCAAGGCAGAGCAAATCTATTCTTTGCAGTCCTGACAGAGAACCGGTAACTATGCAGGCTTCAGTGATTCTCCCCACTTCTTTTTCCGTACCTCGGTTTTTGCAGCTCGGATTTTTTGGTCCACAAAGCAAGGCTGAAGCCCTTTGGGAAGAAGCTCCTAGTATTGCTGAAACATGCCATTATTAACAAGCGCCTTCTGCCCCATTATTATACACACACAAACACACACACACATACTGGGGGTGTGAGTGTGTGCATCGTGGTTGTGTGTATCTTCTCTGTGAATGATCCAAAGGCATTTAGGCACCACCAAATATCAGAAGTGGTGTTCCAGAAGAGTAAATTGATAACGGCAAGGTTTAAATGTTATACAGTCATACCTCGGTTTAAGTACGCCTCGGTTTGAATATTTTCAGTTTAAGTACTCTGTGGACCCGTCTGAAACAGATTAATCCACTTTCCATTACTTTCAATGGGAAAGTTCACTTCAGGTTAAGTACAGACTTCCGGAACCAATTGTGTTTGTAAACCGAGGTACCACTGTATATCATTCCATAACATTATCTCTGGTGGCATAAAATTGGTGCACTAAGCCGCAGATGTCACCTGACATTGTTATTTGTTTGTGACAATGCTGTCCCCATACTGGAACACCTCTAGTGGCTTGTTCCTGCTTTTTACTCTACTGCACTGTTCCTTATTATTTTAAGGAAGCTTTCCCGTGGACAAAACACTTGAATGTCCTTCCCCCATGTATTCTCATAACAACCCTGCAAGGGAATGACTTGCCCAAATAAACTTCACCAAGAGGAGGGATTTGATTCTGCTTTGGTTTCCCATATCCAAACCTACGCCTGTGCCCACTGCACCACACTGCTCAAGCACATGGAGCTAATACCTCTGATTATGAAATAATAATAATAATAATAATAATAATAATAATTTATTATTTATACCCCGCCCATCTGGCCGGGTTCCCCCAGCCACTCTGGGCGGCTTCCAAAAAAACAGAAATTCTAAAATACAGAAATCTTCTAAAATACAGAATCCATTATGAATTCCATTATTATGAAAGATACACCACCAAGATTACGACCTAGAATACTGAGAGATGGTGCAGCAGGGTTGCAGTCGGAGCACTAGACCTGGATTCCCAAGAGCTGGGTACTCAGCAATGATGCTCTCCACCCCCGTCGTTCAGCCCCGGACGCTGAGGTCCAGCTCCAAGGGTCTACTGGCTGTTCCCTCACTGTGAGAAGCGAAGTTACAGGGAACCAGGCAGAGGGCCTTCTCGGTGGTGGGCCCACCCTGTGGAACATGTCAAGGAAATAAACAACTATGTGACTTTTAGAAGACATCTGAAGGCAGCCCTGTTTAGGGAAGTTTTTAATGTTTGATGTTTGATTGCATTTTTAATATTCTGTTGGGAGCTGCCCAGAGTGACTGGGGAAACCCAGCCAGATGGGCGGGGTACAAATAATAAATTATTATTGTTATTTTATTATTATACTCCCTGGGTGACCTTGGTCATGTCCTGTTTCTCGTTTGGTGGATGTGAGGATAACATGCGGTGGATGGGTGGGGATCTTATCTGAATGCCATCCTGAGCTTACTGGTGAAAGGGTGGGATACAGGGTTTTGGGGGGAGGGGGTGATGGACAGAATTGCCAGCTTTTCACACCCTATTTCTGACAAGTGTCTCTGCCTTCAAGGCCACTCATCAAAAAGAAGGCAGAACAGATCAAGCTTTTCCCGGTAGTCTTGGCTTTGCATGTTCCATCGCAGCAGAGCTTTCCAAACTTTTCATGTTGGCGACGCATTTTTTAGACATGCTTCATTTCGTGCGGCACGGCAATTCAGTTTTACTAGCAAAGCGGAGGTTAAACTAACCACTTTCCAGCCCCGGAAGGAGCGTTCGCATGACACATTGACACACTGCAACCGACATACTAACATGTCGCGACACATGGCTTGGAAAGCTCTGCTTTGCGGTGTTAGAACATTCCAAATGGCACAGAAGCTCGTGGGGCAGGTGGCGACCATACTTATATATTTCCCTGTGAGTTCTTAAACAGCAGTGCCTTTGAGGTGCAAGAACAGTCTTCATGGCTTCTTAAAGACTTTTTAAAAAAATGCTCCCACATCTCCTTGTACAATTTTATTTTTGCACTTTTCTTTAAAAATAAATCCTAGTTGCCAAGTGATTATTGAATTACAGTGGACTCTTCTGTGTTTACCCACACGGTTGACACAGCTGGGCAAGTCACTGACACACACACTCCAATTCTATGACATCCATGACCCGGGCAGGGGACCTACTCTGAAGGGCCCGTGGGTGGGTGATTCTCTCCCTGGCCTGTTTAATTTCCGTCTTTCCCCTCCGCTTGCCAATTAGTTCTGTCAATGTGGATGCCTGCCAATTGCCATGGGTGGGGATCTCGGAGAACTCTGCTGAGACAAGAAGGGCGTCTCAAAACCCACCCCCACCCCAATGTGCAAGCTTTCTGTGACTCTGCAAGGGAAAGATGTTTCATTTGCTTAACTCAGAGCAACAAAATCTCCCTTGGAAAACTGCATAGAATTATGGCATTGGAAAGAAGATCTAGGGGTTTAATATGAGCCTCTATCTGTCCTTGGAGCCAAGCGAAAGAAGACCGTTTGTCGAGGCATCTGCAGAGGGCTCAGACTTGTCTCCTTTCCGACCCACACATCTTGAAATAGGAGTAAATATTTGCAGGGCAGAGGTTATAATTTCCAGGAAGGTTTGAGCCTTACCTCTGCCCTGATTATTTAAGATTTAAACCACTCCTGACATCGCCTAATGCCTGCTAAATTTTACTTACTTGAGCCATTCTGGAAGTGTTATGCGTAGACTCTGTAAGCGAGTCTCGGGGTGTGTGTGTGTGTAGCCTAAAAACACATACATAACGCTCAGGGAAGGATAGAAGCCAAGAACATGTCCCCCTGATGTGGGATTTGGGACTGACTAAGTGATGGATATTGAGAGCGACTGGCCAGGAAAGGCAAGAACCAGTTTGATCTACTTGGGAACGCTCCAGGGTCTTACTACAAGGAGCCGCTGCCCTGTGTCTCCCAGATCAAACAGTTTCAAGAAGGAATAACAGCCTGGCCCTTTCCAAAATGCTGTGTGTGTGTGTTTCATTTTTTACGCCCTGCCAAGGGCATGGGAATTCCAAATCCTATGCTGCCCCGAAGTCTACTAGTCTCATTTCCGTGCCTCTTATCTCCTAGGGAGCTCCTTTCGGACGTTAGTGTATGGTCCAATGGTTAGAGGGTCCAACTAAGACCTGGGAGTGCAGGGTTCGAATCTCCACCTGGCCACGAAGCTTACTGGCTGACCTTGGGCCAGTCAATGCCTCTCGGCTTAACCTATCTCACAAGGTTGGGTGTGGGGATTAAAAGAGGGGCAGAACCTCAAACTCCTTGGACAAAAAGATGAGACATAAAAGCAGTCTAAGTATTTATGTTTGTACTGAGGAAGGATGAAACGGGCAGTGAGAGTTAGAGGGGTGGGCTGGAAAAATGCTAGTTTTCAATAGCTGCATTATTATTATTATTTTTAATAGCTAACATGAAAAAGGTAAAAAAGAAAAAGGTAAAGGACCCTTGGACAGTTACGTTCAGTCAAAGGCAACTATGGGGTGCGGCACTCATCTCGCTTTCAGGCGAGGGAGCCGGTGTTTGACCATAGACAGCTATCTGGGTCATGTGGCCAGCATGCCTAAACTGCTTCTGGTGCAACGGAACAGTGGCAAGTGCCAGAGCACACGGAAACGCCGTTTACCTTCCCGCTCCAGCGGTACCTATTTATCTACTTGCACTGGTGTGCTTTATAACTGCTAGGTTGGCAGGAGCTGGGACAGAGCAAAGGGAGCTCACCCCATCGTGAGGATTTGAACTGCCAACCTTCTAATCAGCAAATCTAGGGGGCTCAGTGGTATAGACCACAGCGCCACCCGCGTCCCTAGATAACATGAACACAACGCCAGACCATTGGTCCATGTGGCTCAGTACAATGTATTTTCTTCACTGGCTGGCAGTTCTCAGGGACTGCTTACGGGCTTCCTCTAAACATCTGGCTGGCCACTTTGAGAACAGGATGCTGACTTGATGGGCCACCAGCCTGATCCAGCAGGTTCTTTTTAGTAGCTCTCCAGGGTTTCAGACAGGAATCCCCACCCCACCCTCACCCCCACTGCTGCAAGCCATTCCTGGGGTTCCAGGGATTGCACCTTCTGCAGGTAAAGCTGGAGCTCTCCTGCAAATCCCCCATAATTTCTGGCGAGAACCCAGAATAGGGCCCCAGCTTGCCTAGGTGCCATGCCATTCCCTCTAGCCTTTGAAACCTTGGCCCCCTTGCTCCAGATATTAGTAGTAATAATTATTATGATTTATACCCTGCCCATGTGGCTGGGTTTCCCTAGCCACTCTGGGCGGCTCCCAACAGAATATTAAAAACACGATAAAACATCAAACATTAAAAACTTCCCTTAACAGGGCGACCTTCAGATGTCTTCTAAAAGTCAGGTAGTTTATTTCCTTGACATCTGATGGGAGGGCATTCCACTGGGCTGGGACCACTACCAAGAAGGCCTGGCTTCTTGGAGCAGCAGGGAGAAAAACACATTCTTGTGCCTATGTTCAAAAGCAGGTTTTGTGTGCGCACGCCATCTTCGTATTTACAAGCTATTACAGGCTCAAGCTGCAACAAACGTTTGGGGACTTAATTACAACAAACCCTGCTTGACGTTTAAGCCCTAGTTGGCTTTGCGCTATGAGTGGGATAGACTGCAACTGAGCTCGGGGAGCCGCACAAGGAAAAGGGCCGATCGAATGTGGCTTGGCACCTGCGCAAGAACGTTTCGGGTCGGGGTGGCCAATGTGGTGCCCTGGTGCTGGGTTCCAGCTCCCATCGTCCCCGACGAACCATCCGTCATCACGCTTGGAGCTGATGGGAGATGGGGTCCAAGAACAATTGAAGAGAGCGGTTTGTCGCCCCCCCCCCCGTCTTTCAGACAGTCAGCTCTCGGATGCACCTTGTTGCATCTCTCAAGATTACAGCAGTGTAGCCCCCTCCTTGCTCGTGCTTACGTTGCTGCTAGATTTATTGCCACAGTTATACATAAATCTTACAGTGATTTTTCTATTTTAATGCCCTGGCTTTTTTATTTTTTTAAAAAAGCTACATAAATTTAGAAAAGAGTAGGAGGAAGAGTAGCGACGGGGAAGGGGGGAAAAAAGGGGCTGTTTTATTAGTCCGGGATCAGAGGTAAAGACAGGGGTATTGCTCGCCCCTGATCTCCATTGACAGGAGGCATTTTGGTATTAAAACTCAAATAAAAAAAGAGAGAGGTTCTTGCTGACAAATTGACTGCAAACAGGTCTCCAGGGACGAATTGACTGAACCAATATTACCAGTTGCCATGTCAGTTTCTATCCTCCCCGCTATTTATTATTTAATAAACAGGCAATTGTTCCTCTTCACCAAGCACAAATTGTGAAGGTGTCGAAATCTATTTAAAAGCACCCTGGAAAAAACCACCACGTATTAACCCTTCCATCTCAGCGTTCATTTTCTTATTACAGGGTGTTAGTTTTTTGCGATTTTAAGGAGGGAAAATCTTTATTCTAAGCTGGTGGGAGGGAAGAAAGGGGGGGTGTAAAAAAGCATAAATCACGATCAGCATTACTTAGGTCTTTAGATGTTTTCTTGTATCACTTGCGGGTGAGGTGGAGGTGGAGATTTGCCTTGATGTAAATTGGCATTCAGATCAATAGAGCCATGCCATTATAATTTTTTCCCCTAACACCAATCAGGGAAAAAACTCCAAATTTATCCTTAGTGGCACTTTGGATATACAAATATTGCTAGAAATTAATTGATTTTTTTATTTTTATTATTTTTGCAAGGGAGACGGAACCGTGATATTAATGTTGAAATTATTGAAGGCCTGGGTGAAACTGACTGTGCTGAAATCAGTGACTGAAATCAATGAACAGGCCGAGAGGGCGATTGGCACTCTCCCTAATATATTTCTGCAGGGAGGGAAGTGGGGTGAGATTAATTGGGCTGCAGAATCTCCCCACCCCTCCCGCCAAAACTTAAAATAGATCATTTCAATCACTTCTCTGAGGAAACTGTCAAATATCTGTTATAGTTGGAAAGTAGTTTGGAAAAGCAATGGAATAGGAAACGGTCAGCGCTGGGCTTTCTTAAAAGTGTGGAGACAACAAACCCATAGTGGGCGCATGGACAACAGCTTAGCTCCCTGGCTCTGGGGTCAATTCTGACTTGCGCTCCGAGATGACCTGAGGCTACTCTATACATTACAGCAGTGGTTTTCAACCAGGGTGCTGTGGCACCCTGGGGTGCCTTGAGTGATGGTCGGGGTGCCGCGGGAAACACCACCCCCTGTCCCTCTTTCCTTCTCTTCCTCCTCTGATGCCCTCTTGCATCTCTGCCTCCCGAAGGCCACAGCTGTTTATCGCAGCAGCAGCCCTGGCTACAAGCTCCCTGGGCGAATGGTGCCTCTGGCGCTGGCCAGGGAGTGCTTCCTAGGCCCCTGTGGGGCAGTGTTGAGGAGGCACTTCTCTTTGGGGCAGCTCAGATACCAGGAGCAGCTGCTGCAACTGCCCAGAGGACTCCCAAGGAGGAGGGAGAGGAGGCTGAGGGAACATTTCACAAAAGAGGGTGTCCAAAAGCAGCGAGGTGCTGCCGGCCCTGCAGGCAGAGGGTGGCATAACTGGGCTCCTGAGCCCCACAGGGGCGCCGCAGAGAGAAGATAGTTGTGTCAAGTGAGCCATGGACCACAAAAAGGTTGAAAACCTATGCATTATAGGTTGAGTGTGTGTGTGTTCACTGTCTGGTTCAAAGCAACTGGTATGTTTGCCTCACGGGGAGTGAGGTTTCCTGCTCCAGAGTCACACTGTGTACACTCCTAACCCATAAGGGGTGAAACAGCCCCCCCCCCCACATTCTGATGTGGTATTTATTTATTTATTTATTTGTTTATAAAAACAATGCGCAGGGCAGTAAAAACAGCCGCTTACTGAGTTTGGCTGGTCCAGAATTTCGAACAGCAGGGCTATATTTCTGGTGATTCAAGGATCTTTTCCCGACGTAAAACACTCTCTGTGTGTGTACATGCAATCAACGCGTGCTGCATTCACATTTAACGCTAGTGTCTCCTATAGTCTTTTTTTTTTTTTGCCTGAACTCGGCTAGCATATGTAAATACGCCTATTGATTCTGTGGAGATGACAGATCCCTTCTCCTGAGAGTTTGCTTTCATTAGTTCAGGGATGTGGGGGCTTGCTGAAGGAGAACGGGGATGTGTTTAAAAAAATTCAGATCAATTGCTTGTTTATCTTCAGTAAATGGAAAGCATTGAAAATGAGACTTGAATGTAACTTCACCTGTTTAATAATGTGGTGTCTGTCCTAGTTGCGGAGTTGTGTGTGTATGTGTTTCTTACTTTTATTTTTTTGGGGGGGGGGGGAGTCCTCCCCTGGCAGATGGCTTCTAGAGCTTGCCTTTCGGACTCACGAAAGCTCATTCAGTAAACAGATGCACACACCCCCTTTAAAAGCAACTAAATAAAATGTGCTTCTTGAAAACTTTGCACCTGCCTGCAGCTTCGAAGTGTTTGCTAATAAATATAAAGATGTGCCAGAGGTCGTGGAAGTGAGTTTATTGAAATCTAGCTGAAGAAGAAAGGACGAAAGGGACT
This sequence comes from Zootoca vivipara, assembly GCF_963506605.1. NCBI lineage: Eukaryota > Metazoa > Chordata > Lepidosauria > Squamata > Lacertidae > Zootoca > Zootoca vivipara. The sequence continues at coordinate 105,409,736 of NC_083277.1, forward strand.
TTTGATGGACAGAAAGACATATAGATGAAGGGAAATGAACTTGAAGTCCTATAACATGTGAGAAGATATTGAAGTGTTATTGGACTGCATTTGGCATGGAGTTGGTTTATTTAAAAAATAAGTAGCTCTGCTTCTGTTTCAAATTCATATAACCCCATGGAGTAGCAAAATGCTCTCTTTTCATTTGAACATCTTACATGCAGTTCATGTAAAAGCAAATCATTATGTTCACATGGACATGTAACTGGAATGAAACTGTTACCAAGTTTTTATATATGTATAATTTATAGTTATGAGTACAGAAAAATGTGCATGTAGAAAGGATTTGCAAGTATATATAGAATATCATGCAGATAACAGGTATATAAAGGTATTAATTGTTGTATGTTATTCACTGCTAAAAGTGGAGTTGAAGCTAGATTGTGAGTCACAATGCTGTATGCATAGGATAAAATACAACACACACTCCCTGCAACAATTATACGTAACTGAATACATCTTAATTGTAAAGCACAAAATTGATGTATATGATCATAATCAATTAGAATTTAATATGTTTATATGTGCTTTTGTATTCAATATAATACTGATTATGTAGTTTAGGTGATAAAATAATATTTAGTGTTTAGCAATACATATTGGGCACAAATTTACACTATGTTCACACATGCATGTATGTATCATCTTTTAAGTAGCTTAGATAGACAAACACATATTTCCCCATATTTCTTACTAGAGATGCACAGTGGGAAATTTTAAAAGCTGTTTAAATACCCTTGCAGTTATACTATGTATCCTGTTTGGCGTACAATTTCTAGATGGAGGCACACAACTTTAGCAAATGTGTGTGTATGTATAAAATAAGCAATTACTGTAACATTCCATAAACCGGAAGATTATCTTACATCTACTGACTGTCTTACAGACTAATAAGGTCCATTCACGCAATTTTCAAGCATTCAGTAGGCTTCAATTTCTCTCTGATCAATGCAAATCCTATTAAACTTCACAAACTAGACGCACCTTGTTTAGGAGAATGCATGTTTGTCCGTGCACTGGATGTGATGTTTGTTGCACAAAGTTTAGATTTCACAATTCTGTGTAAGCTGGCAGGAAATATTTGTTTAGTTATGGCATTTTAAAAGTAGTTTCGCACTGAATCAATGCAAGCAGCATTTCTAAAAAGAAAACAGAACCCTGTTCCATATCAGATACCATAAGATGTGTATATGGAAAATGTGGAAATCACTCTTTTCCTTTAGGTTTGCTCCGATCCTTTATGAAATTAGAACCTATCCTCATTTTGGAATAATGAACAAAATTGCTTTCTGCACAGGGCACTGCTTCATATTTTATCATCTATTAAACCCTCCCTTTAAAATTTTTAAAAAGCTAAGCACCCCAAAGCATGGAGGAAGGAGAAAAGAGGAGGCAGGTTAGACGCAAAGACAGCTTCCAATTTAAGGTGATTTTTAAACTCAACGGACAGTTATGCTGGATTGCACATCCGAATATTGTAGTGTTTTGTGTGGTATTGTTTGTGGGGAAAAGGGACGTCAAAGAAAGCTCAGTGGGATTACGTGCCGGATATTCATTTGTTAAGCCTCCCCCCCCCCCGGAACTCTTAATATAAATGCCTATTTATAAATACAGGGTTATTTTCAGTGTAGCACCTCCGATTAATAAAATGTGTAGAGCTTTGTAAGACCAATATGCTTGTGTTGTTTAATTAATAGAAAGCCTGTCCGGGAAGAAGTAAGCACACATCATTTGCAGGAAAGTAATTTCTTACTAAAAAGTACTCTGGAGTTAAGAAGAATTATCACACACACCCTGCTAACTTGGGGTCAGGCCGGGTGGGATGTTCTCCTGGTCTTTGTGACAAATCCCTTGTTCGATCCCTATAACTGAAACTGCGCGCTGTGTTTTGAGTACACAGTGAGGTTTCGCGCATAAAGTAAATGCAGGCTTTGACTACATAGCAGATGGTACCTGATCGTGGCCAAGGAGCAGAAGCCAGAGGGCAAAAGAACTTTTAAAAGGTGAGTGGGTGGAGTCGGTGTGAAAGATTGGGAGGAGCTAATGAGAGTGGGTGTGGTTAGCAGTTGGCCTGGGAGGGGCCAGGTGTGGGAGCAGGTAGCATTGGGAGTGGGTAGGTGCATTTGGCATGAGGAGGAGGACACACAAATCAAAGGAGCTACAGGTGAAGTGGAACTAGGATGTTGAGGCTATCGGTGGAGCGGCCATTCTGTTTGCAGTTGGAATGGGAGGGTGCAATAGGCTTTGTTTGCAGGCACAGCGGGGAGAGTCGGAGAGCATGGCACACAGAGTGGTAAGCGAGACAGAGGGGGCACAGAGGATGGCCCAGGAAGGCAAAAGTTCATAGGGTTGGTGTGTCACCTTACCTGCCCGTTCTTCATCAGGTCTGCCCACATGCTGGTGCCGTCACCGCCCCGCATCAGTACATGGTAGGTGAAGAAATAGATGCCAGGCAGAGGGCAGGTGAACTTGCCACTTGACGGCTCGTAGTAGTTCCCCACATTGGTCACCACGTCGTCGAAGCGCAGGATCTCGTACCCTTCATGCGGCTTCCGCAGTCCTGCATAAAAGGCAATCTTAGGGCTGTAGAAAGATGGGATATATCCCCCAGGCCCTGGGCCGGGTGGGCCTGGAGGGCCAGGCCTCCCCGGCTCCCCGGCTGGACCTCTGGGCCCAGGTGGCCCCGGAGGGCCCGGCGGCCCACGGATCCCCGACTTGCCCTTCCTCCCCGGGTCTCCTTTCCCTCCGGACACGTGGGGAGGCGGCGAGATGACGGCCAACTCCTGGCTTGCCTCTGCCGAAGCCGCCCCATGGGTTTGGGGCGTGTAGGGGTCGCAGACCATGCGGCAGCTGCCCAACATCTCGTAGTGCGAGGTGGTCTTGGAGCTGTGGACCAGCAAAGGAATGGCCACCAGGAGGACCAGCACCATGGCCACCCCAATGGCGGCCCCGATGACCCTTTTCTTGCGGCTCAGCCTGGAGGCGGCCAGGGTTAAGAAGTCGTCTTCGCTTTTGGAGGTAATGGTGGAAGTTTCTCTGGAGTCGAGAACCACCCGGACGGAAGTCCCCACTTTAGCGTCCTTGGAGTGAGGAGCAGGAAGAGGACGGCGGTGCTCCACTTCGACGGCCTCCCTTTCCAAAAGGAGCACTTGTTGACTGGCAAGGCAAACCCACGTTGCTCGGCTGCGCTGCTTTCCTTCTGGTCTCTTTCCTCCACGAGAGACTTGCTTCTGTATACAGTAGACTCTTTGGCTCAATCACACTTCATTGGGAACGGCGGTGGCAGCGGCAGCAGCAGGAGAAGCGTTAGGGGTGGAGATGGCTAGGGGAAAACAAGTGTGTTTGTCAGTGTGTGTGTGTGTGTGTGTGTGTGTGTGTGTGTGTGTGTGTGTGTATGCATGAATATGTATGTATATATATTTGCCTTCCCTTCTCTTCTCCACTTGAGAACTCAGCTGGTGACCGTGTAGCAGCTCCAGGCTCCTGGTGCCAGATCATATGGCCATCAACGGGAAAACCAGAGGGAGAGAGAGAAAGAGAGGGAGAGAGAGAGAGAGAGAGGGAGGTTTCTCAACCACCAGTTCACCCAGCACCCCTCCCTACCACATGCAAAGCCTTTTCCACAAACTCAAGAGATCAGACTGAGCTGCCCAAGATGCAAAAAGTAGCTTTAAGCCAACCAGAGCGACCTCTGCTGCTTCACAGAGGAGGCGAGGCTCAGCCACTGAGCGAGATCTGCCTGGAGCCTGGAAGTGTCTCATCCCATCCATAGCAGCCTGGGCTTCTGCTCGCATTTGCATGAGCCAGGGGCGGATTGTCAGGAACGTGGGGGGCCGGAGGCCTCCGTCCTCAGGTGCTGCTGGTGGGGATCCATGTGGACAAACATCACTGTCATCTCCCTGTAAGGAACAAAAGGAGCTCTCATTTGCCTTGTTTTGGGGGGCACTTGCATCGCCGTGAATTGACTGATGCTGTGTTCCTCCTCCTCACACCCATTCCATCTCCTGGACCGGGCTCACTGCCTGCATCCCGCAGCCCCGCTGGCATCTAGAGTCATGTTTAAGGATGTGTTTTATATGCCGGGGTTGTATCATTTCCCCCATGCAATTAAGTGCTTTACCTTTGTGCCTCCTTTGCCTCTCTCGGCGGAGATTGATTAACAGCTGACAGATCCAGCAGGAATCTCCTAGAGGGGCTGCAAGCCATCACATTCATTAATTAATCAATTATTCCCCCTTCTCCCCAAGCACCCATCACACACACCGGGGGGGGGTACTGTTTTCGCTAATGATTCGATTTTTTGAGACGGTACAGAGAGCAGAATCAGGGTGAGGGGGGGGGGAGAAAGAGGCATATTAGGAACTTATAGGTATATATTGATGGAAATGATATAGACAGGTGTGGAAGGGAGAGAGAGTGTGTGCATCTCTGTGTGTGCGACATTGCTGGTACATGTTTGTGTAAGGTAAAATAGTGCACATTAAGATGTGTGAGTAATTTAAGGAGTATGCATATAAAAGAGAAGATAGCATTTGTCATGAACATGTGTAAATATATAATGATACATTTAAAAAAAAACCTATTTATGCTTTTCAGGTTTGTACATTTCACTATTTACAATCATCTTAACGTTTCAAAACTTGACTTCCTTCCCCCTCTTTCTGCGGTTCCTTAAATTTATTTTCTTAAATATCTTCTGCATATCCAAATTAACTTAATTTGCTCCTTTATTCATCTACTTTAAATATATACTCTTATGAAACTGCAGGCTATTGCAAAAATCCTGCCAATGTTCTTATCTGTTTACAATTTATCTGTAAATATTCAATAAACCATTTTCATCCTTTTATAAAAAAAGTTCGTTATCTTGATTTCTTATTCTTCCGGTAAGTTTCGCCATTTCTGAGTATTCCATACGTTTTTGTGTCCTTTCTTCCTTTGCTGGAACTTCTGCTTCTTTCCATGCATATAGGTAATCAGTTGAGAGATACACGCACACTTAGAGCAGGTGAGTTCTGCCTGTAACACGTACAGGTATGTAGGAAAGGTGGAGTTTTATACATGAGCCGAAAACACTGATTTGAACGAGAGAGGAGGATGTAAGTACAATGCAGATGCACACAAACACACACTTGCTTGTGGGAAAACAGAAATGTAAACAGTATTTAAGACGACGCGATTGCCCCACCGATTGCAAGAGTGTTTGGATCCGGCTTCCATGGCGGGAGAATGATTGATTGCAGACATCTCTTGCGAAAAGGACCAAATTCATTTCACCTTTTGCCAAGAAGCTGCGCTGAACATCTCCATGATTATGATTATGCTGTTATGGATATCTGATGCATCCCTTTGTCTCCTCGAAGGTGCTTGCCTGTAAGCCAGGATCTGTGCAAGGTTCTCAGTGCTGATGAGGCCAGTTCCCTAGCTTCCATGGGTAAGCAAAAACGGTTAAGTCCAGTCAAAGGCAATTATGGGGTTGCGGCACTCATCTTGCTTTTCAGGCCAAGGGAGCTGGTGTTTGTCCACAGACGGCTTTCCGGGGTCGTGTAGCCAGCATGACTAAACTGTTTCTGGCACAGCAGGACACCGTGAAGAGTGCCAGAGCACTTGGAAACATCATTTACCTTCCCGCCGCAGCGGTACCTGTTTATCTACTTGCACTGATGTGCTTTCGAACTGCTAGGTTGACAAGAGCTGGGACCGAGCAACGGGAGCTCACCCCTTCGCAGGGATTCGAACCGCTGACCATCTGATCGGCAAGCCCAAGAGGCTCAGTGGTTTAAACCACAGCACCACCCGCGTCCCTCTATTGGTGAGCACCTGCATGCGGGTCTGAAAACCCATTTCCTTTGTGTGCAACATGGTTATCAATGTTCTAATCAGTGCTTGGCTTATACAGTCATACCTTGTGTTGTGTTCCGCTCTTGTTACGGACTTTCAGCTTACGAACACGGCATTTCCGGGTTTGCCGCCTGCACGTGCACTGAAGCCATCTGTACGCTTCGCGCACAAGCAGAAGCCCTCAATTGCGCTGCGCACATGCGCAGAAGAGGCATTCTAGCTGTGGACTTTTCGGGGTGTACAGTGGTACCTCAACATACAAATGCTTTGACTTACAAAGGTTTCGACTTATGAAGTCGACAACCCTGGAAGTCTTTTCACCACAAGCGCATTCCACGCATGCGCAGAAGCGTGAAATCATGCTTCACGCATGCGCACAACGGGCGCTTTGACAACCGAAGACCTCGACTTACGAAGAGCGCCGCGGAACGGATCGCCTTCGTAAGTCGAGGCACCACTGTATTCTCTTTGGGATTGGCATTTATGTTAGTGTTATGTTAGGGGAAGACCAATGGCTCAGTGTTAGAACACCAGTGTTCCATATGGAAAGCCCCAGGTTCAAATTCTGTCATCTCCAGGTACAGGTGGGAGAGACTTTCTACCTGAAACCCTGGACAGGTGCTGCTGGTCGGTGGGGACAATTCTGAGCTAGATGGACCAGTGATCTTGACTCAGTATAAGCAGCTCATTTTATTTAACTACTGTGATGTAGTGGTTATTGTGTTGGCCTAGGACCTGTAACATGAGGGTTCGATTCCCCACTCAGCCATGAAGCTCTCTGGGTGACCTTGGGCCAGCTACATAGCTGCCAACTCTCCCGTTTTCCCCAGGAAATCCCCGTTTTTCCAGCTGTTCCTAGCTGAAAAAACAGATATTTTTGTTTCCCCCCAGTTTATTCTGGCGCGGCGGCTATTTTGGAACTGGGCGGAGCATGCTCAGAAGCGACTTTTGATGCTGCTCTGCCCAGTTCCAAAAGGCTGCAGTGCGACTTCTGGCGCGGTGGCCATTTTGGAACTGGGCAAAGCAGCATCAAAAGTCACTTCTGAGCATGCTCCGCCCAGTTCCAAAATGGCGACAGCGCTACTTCCGGTCTGCTATTTCCGGCCCGGTCCCTTATTTCTCTGACAGCAACTTGGCAGGTATGGCCAGCTACTGCCTCTTGGCCTAACCTACCTTGCAGGGTGTGGTGGTCTTGTAGTAAGGTTAAAGCTTAATGGGAAATGATATACAATGAATTGAAAAGGATGTTCAAAATAACTTTTGTAAAAAACAACTCAGAAGCTTTTCTTTTGGGAATGATAGGGACAGAACTACCTAAATTGTATAGAAATTTATTCATGTATGCTACTACAGCAAGACTGCTACTTGCCCCAAAGTGGAAAGAAGCAGAAGTCCCAGCAAAGGAAGAATGGTTACAAAAACTTATGGAATATGCAGAAATGGTGAAACTTACTGGAAGAATAAGAAATCAAGATAACAAACTTTTTATAAAAGAATGGAAATGGCTTATTAAATATTTAAAGATAAAATGCAAACAGATAAAAACATTGACAGGATTATTGTAACAACCTGCAGTTTCATAAGAGTATATATTTAAAGTAGATAATTAAATGAGCAAATTAAATAAATTTGGATATGCAGAAGTTATTAAAGAAAATAAATTTAAGGAACCGCAGAAAGAGAGGGGTGGAAGTCAAACTTTGAAATGTTAAATTGATTGTAAAACTAATGAAATGTATAAACTTGAAAAGTATAAATAAAAACTTTTAAAAAATAAAAATAACCTACTTCGCAGGGTTGTTGTTGGGATTCAGTGAAGATGGGGAGAACCATGTATGTTGTGTGGAGCTTCTTTGCAGACAAAGGTGTGATATAAATGCAATAACTTTTTTTTTGGGGGGGGGGAACACCAATCATTTCTTTATTCCATTTGATCCCACCATTCCTCATGAAGGTGCTCAAGATGGCAATGTTATTTTCAGGATCGTCTGTGCTTATGTGTTTTTCATTCTCTCACACACATTGTATTTGTCTATATATTGGGGTCCACGTATGTCTCTGTGCACAACTTTATTAAACACCGATTTGTTCCTGCTTTGTGACAAAACGGAGCCGTCTTAGAAGTCCCCTTTGCTGCTGTTATGCCCAGAAGCTAACAACCCAAAGAGTCCAATATATCTCAGTAGCAACACGCATCAGCCCCCCCCCCCAGCATCTGTCATTTACTTTCCCACTTTCTTCTGTGCCGAAGAGCAAAAAGAGCCATTTGATTTATGGGCTGCTATTTTACAATCTTTACTGGGAGGGGTGTTTGTGTGTGTGTGTGTGTGTGTGTGTGTGTGTGTGTGTGTGTGTTGTTTTTTAAGAATCTTTCTAGAATAATGCTCCTTTATGCAAAATTTAACTTTTGCCCCCCAGAGTTCACCGGAGTCTGAATTTCCTTCAGAAGGGATTAAAATCTGCATTTTCTGAGCAATTAAAAGAAAAGAAAAGAACAAGCAGGAGAATGCAAGCCTGCGTTCTGCCTCGCCAACCTTCCCCTCAAAATTGTTGTTCGGATGAGTCGTTCAGGCTGGTTTTGGGGTGGGAAAGGGGATATTTTCCTCTCTCTCTCTCTCATTTGCCATAAATTCCGTCGCTCTGAATGTTTACTGAAATGAAAGATGAACCTGCATCTTACACTAAACTCCTTGTAAGCGTGCTTTGTATGCTCACGTGCCATTTCTGCCTGTGTGGAGAAACAACTCTGCAACTTTTCCCTGGCTGAACCTTTGCATGTGCAGGTCAGTGTGCGTATGAATTGTGCCTTTTAGCCCATGTGCGTTATTTGTGTGCATGTGTTAACTTATGTACACTTCTCATTGTCCATCAAACTGTATGTTACCCTTTAGTACGAAAGATCCATTTTTGCATGCATTAACCCGCATTTTCCTGCGAATCTAGCAGCATGCATCATTTTCCCTTCTATTTCTTGCCCAGCATACATTTCTCTGCCTGCCCTTTCTAATGTCTCTGTGATACCTTTCTGTGGGGAAATGTAAGGGGAAATTAACTCGTATGGTAACTGTTTTGGGGGAGATGCAAATCTGTATGTAAGGCCATTTTGTATTCTCCCCGTTTGCCCTTTTTCCGAGATGTGTGCATATTACCTGTCCTGTTTGTGATTATTGCAGAACAATTCTACTGTTCACTTGTACCATTAACTACTCGTGAGTCGGGTTGAAGAAAGAGTCCAAGAGTATATGATGACATTATACTGTATATCTTCTTCTGCACGCTGTACTTGGGGCACAATATTCTGTTGGGCTTGCAATTGCACTGCCTTTTTGCATGTCTTTTTCCAGAGGCGCTCTGGTTGCATCCATGCACGCGTGTCGAATTGATCCCTGGTTTTGGGGGACGCCGCATGCGCTCGAGTTCCCCTGCCCCTGTTTGCATTCCACGCGCCCCCCCCCACACCTTTGCGACGCCATGTGTAATTTACCAATATCATTTTCAAAATTTGCAGTCCTGGACCACAGTCCTTTCAAAGGGCAATAATCAATCAAGCCGGGATATTAGATGGATTTATGGGCGTTTTATGCACTGGGATCAATGCAATTCTTAAAAGAGGCGGTGGGAGGGGGGGGGAAACACAGCCCAACAATGTTTGTGCAGCAAATTACACTTGCCCCCCCCTTTCCTCCACACAACAACTGAGCAGAATATATTCTGGGGGATTGTCACAGGATCGATTCCCTGATCTTCAGCACCACCTTGGCTAAAGACGAGTGCTATTCCCCACTCCTCCCCTCCCCACTCTGGTCTGATGCTGCGCTTGAGGGGTGGCAGAGGGGGGGGTTAGGCCTGTTTGACCAACCGCTACAGTCCTTGCCTTCTTAGCCCAGGGGCCAGTGGAAGAGTTGCATCCCAAAAGCAACCTCTGCAGGCTGATCCTAATGAGCAGCAACAGCAAATTAATTAGAGGGAAAGAAACAAAGGCGGCGGGGGCAGCGGGGTGTGTGTGTTAAGGCCTCCATGTTAATTAGCAGGAAGGGCCTGGGGGTTGTGGGGACATGTGGCAAGTGCCCAGAGACCCCAAAGGAAAGGCCAGAGCCAGCTTAGCCGCCCAGAGGGATCTTTTCCTTTGACCGAAGAGGCAGCGGACGAGGGTGGGCTTTTCTGAGAGTGTTTTCATTTCCCCACAAACATGGGGTGCAGTTCGCAGCATCCTCTGCCCGTGTCCAAGGCTCACAGCTTGCAGTGTTCACAGTGGATGGATCATATTATAAGTCCCATATCGCAGACGGGAGACTGACGCACAACCAGAGCGTACGGAGCTAACAGCAAATCTGATTGGATCCCATGCAGAGTTGGGCATGCAGGAAATGTGAGAAACGCAAGCACCACCCAAATATTCATAGGCCCACATTCATGGCCAGATTCTTATCCAGCTTTCTTAATGCTCTAATTTAGTTATTTGTTTTCCTTTTCTTTTTCATTTTGCAAGCTGCCTTGAGCATGATTTGAACTGTGGAAAAGCAGCATGCAAATAAATGTATGTATGCGCGTTCGGTAGGGACGCGGGTGGCGCTGTGGTTTAAACCACTGCGCCTCTTGGGCTTGCCGATTGGACGGCCGACGGTTCAAATCCCCACAATGGAGTGAGCTCCCGTTGCTCTGCCCCAGCTCCTGCCAACCTAGCAGTTCAAAAGCAGGCCTGTGCAAGTAGATAAATAGGTACCGCTGCGATGGGGTGAACTCCTGTTGCTCTGTCCCAGCTCCTGCCAACATAGCAGTTCCAAAAAGTAGATAAATAGGTACCGCCATGATGGGAAGGTCAACAGTGTTTCTGTGCACTCTGGTTTCTGTCACGGTTTTCCCGTTTCGCCAGAAGCGGGTTAGTCATGCTGGCCACGTGACCCAGAAAGCTGTCTGTGGACAAGCGCCGGCTCCCTCGGCCTGAAGGCAAGATGAGCGCCGCAACCCCATAGTCACCTTTGACTGGACTTAACCGTCCAGGGGTCCTTGACCTTTACCTGCATGTTTGGGATGTATGCTCTGGAAAGCGGGAAACTGTGTTGGATTTTAATACAATTAATTGGATGGTTTAGTTACTCACTGGCAAATGACCATAGCTGAGCTCAGGGCCGTCTTAAGCCTATCCAGCGCCATGGTTCAAAGATCCCTCTGGCGCACCCCCCCCCCAATTTCCCAGAGTTGCTGACCTTTTTACAGCACTGCCAGCAGCTTTGCAGGGTTGGAGGAGGTGGGGAGCGGCTGGAGGGCGGCTCCTCTCCTCCGGTGGGGAAGAGGCAGAGGTTCCAGGTGCGGCGCTGCTTCGGCGCGGCGGACAAGGGCAGTGAGCTGATGCCAGGAGGCACTGTCCAGCCTCCGCCTCTTCCCAGGCACCCTCCAGAACTCGGCGCGAACTTGGCACCCTGGTGCCCCGCTCCACTTGCCTCTATGGGCAAGACGCCCTTGGCTGAGCTCAGTGTTAGGGTATATGCAGGGCGTGTGGAAGAAAGGGGGCCCCAGGTTCAGTCCTTGCCCTTTCCAGTTAAAAGGGTCTCAGGTAGGAGGTGATGGAAAAGCCATTGAGGGGCTGCCCTTGCTAGTTAGAGCAGAACTACTGGGCTAGCTTGAAATGCAACCTGACTCTCTCTAAGTCAGCGTCATAGGCTCAATAATTCCAACATCCCTCCCCTGTGCCCTCTGGTATCTTCTCTTTGTGCATGTTAATAATAGTTAGCCTCCCTGGTATATGTGGATTAAAATACTTCTCCCTGCTGCTGCTGCTGCAAGAGGAGGAGGAGGGGAAACTGCAGAAGAGCAGCTTTAACCTTTATAAAGACACTGGCAAAATGCCCATCATTATGATGGATAGGGTGGTTGTCCGTGTTTTGTAGATAAAGAGCAGGTACATTGCAAGGATCCTGAAGTGTTCAGGGCATCACTCTGAACATGGAGGCATGTTGCTCCTCTCCATGATGTTCCCTGGACTGAGGGTGGGCAGGTGACCTTACCCCAATACAGTCTTTCACACACAAGCCCCCAAGGTACAATTCTTTATGGGATTGAATGGGACCACAGCATTGCCTTTTTAGTTATGTGGTGAGTAATAATAATTTGTTGTTGTTTAGTCGTGTCCGACTCTTCGTGAGTTTCTTATTTATACCCCGCCCATCTGGCCGGGTTCCCCCAGCCACTCTGGGCGGCTTCCAACAAAATATTAAAATACAAAATTCCATCAAACATTAAAAGCTTCCCTAAACAGGGCTGCCTGTTGAAATATTTCAAACAGTGAAAATCCGGACAGAAAAGCTGTTGTCCATATTTTGGCAAAATTGGCAAAAGAAGGGACGTTTCTGTGCGCTCTGGTTTCTGTCACAGTGAGAAGTGGTTTAGTCATGCTGGCCACATGACCCGGAAAGCTGTCTGTGGACAAACGCCGGCTCCCTTGGCCGGAAAGTTCTACAACAGCCCCAACTATTAAGCAATGTGTGCTAAAACAAATGGAAATTAAACAACACAAAGGCAAAATGTCTCCACTAGAGAGGTGGTAGCTGCTGCTGTGCATATATTGAGAGTTCATCTTCTTTTCTCTCCTTGACCCACGGTATCCCCTGTTTTGGTCCCTGCTTAAATCTGAATTCTTATCAGCACTACAGAGAACCAAAATCCTAGGTTGTTCTTTAATTCATGACTTTGTGATTTGTAATTCATGACTTCATTATTTTGATATTTAAGCCACTAGGATTTCAGACAAATGGTATATTTTACAGGGCTGCTCATTAAACGCCCAAAATAGCAAACAATAAACGGTCTGCTTGCCAATTACAAGATGACCTACAACTCTGGTCCCACGGAGACACACAGTTGTAATGGTAAACTGTTTGGCTTTGCACTGACATCACACTGGTAGGCAGGACACCTGGGTCCAATCCTGCTATGATGCACAGCACTGCAGTCCTTTGGTAGATATTTCTACCCCAAATCTGACCAGTTAGAATCATGGCCAATGTAGCTAGCTCATGGGGGTTCAGATTAGCCAATCCTTAATGAACCAAATCCTGGAACCAAGAAAATGATGTAGTGGTGGTATTTGACTCTTAGTAAACTAGCAAAAATTTATAGAACAAGTACAAGTATGGTAGCTGCTGGAAATGTAAGGAAAAAGTAGGTACCTTTTGGCATATGTGGTGTTTGTGTAAGGTAATAAAGGCTTTCTGGGAAATGATATACAATGAACTGAAAAAAATGTTTAAAATAACTTTTGTAAAACAAACAAACAAACCCAGAAGCCTTCTTATTAGGAATTGTAGGTACCAATATTCCAAAGGAGCAGAAAAGACTATGTATGTGACAACAGCAGCACGGATGTTATTAGCCCTGAGACGGAAAGAAGAAAGAGTCCCTACCAGAGATGAACGGCAAACTAAGCGGATGGACTACACTGAAATGGCAAAACTGACCAGAAAGCTCAGAAACCAAGAAGACAAAAACTTTAAGAAAGAATGGGGGGGGATATAATTTGTTTAGGAGACCACTGTAAGCAGGTGAAAACATTAGCAGGATTCTAATAACACTTGTAATGTAACAAATACTATGGACAATACTGATAGATACAAAATATAGACTATGAAATTATATGCAGTGGAAAACATTGCCAATAGTAGCCATGGAGGGGATGCGGGGGAAGTCTTGAGATTCAAAGAAATCTCTCTATATGGATATGTATTTGGTTTTGTTATAAATTTATATTTGTCAAATCAAGGAGTGTGGTGGAGACTCCTTCTTTGGAGGTCTTTAAGCAGAGGCTTGACAAGCATATGTCAAGAATGCTTTGATGGTGTTTCCTGCTTGGCAGGGGGTTGGAGTGGATGGCCCTTGTGGTCTCTTCCAACTCTATGATTCTATGATTCTATTCTATGATTCTGTGATTCTATAAGTAAAAATGATTAAAACACACACCCACACACACACCCTGGAAGTGGTGGTGGCGGCGAGCTTTTTCCAACAGCACAGCATTCTGCGCCAGCTTCCGGCACTGCATTAGGTTAAAAAAAAGAAAAGAGGTAAAGGACCGCTGGACAGGACAGTTAGGTCCAGTCAAAGGTGACTATGGGGCTGCAGTGCTCATTTTGCTTTCAGGCTGAGGGAGCCGGCGTTTGTCCACAGACAGCTTTCCGAGTCATGTGGCCAGCATGACTAAACCACTTCTGGTGCAACAGGACAGTGGCAAGTGCCAGAGCACACAGAAACGCCGTTGACCTTCCCTCCGCAGTGGTACCGATTTATCTGCTTGCACTGGTGTGCTTTTGAACTGCTAGGTTGACAGGAGCTGGGACAGAGCAACGGGAGCTCACCCCGTCACACAGATTCGAACCGCCGACCTTCCGATTGGCAAGCCCAAGAGTCTCAGTGGTTTAGACCACAGCGCCACCTGCATCCCTGCCCTGTTTCTTTGTGTCTGTAGGAGAGAAGCATCCCAGTAAGAAGATGGTGGTGAGGTTGTTGCTGTGTTCGTCTAGATTCATAAACAACAAATGCCTTTATTTTCTCTGTCTTTCAGTGCACTGGATTCCCTATAAGCACACTTTAAAAAATATATTCTGCCACACTTCAGGAGCCAGATTCATCCCCTGGGTCCTAGTGCAGGAAAAAAGCATCGTGCATGTTTCTACAAGAGTCAGTTTGGGGTGGGGAGTAGAGTGGGAAATGCCTCTCCTGGCCGCCCCCTCCTCCTCCCTTCCCTACCTCGCAGACTGTGCTAAAATCCATCTCTCAGCCATGACAAGAAAAGACAGCAAAACCCAGCTGGGGTCATTGCAAGCCCAATGCAGGAGCAAAAAGGAACGCATCTTGAAAGAGCTCACCAAGAAGGAGGAAAGAACTCTACAGGTTCAGGAAAGGAGTTTTCTCAGTTCCAGCCTCCTTGGACTTTGTTTGCTGGGCAACAAGACCCTGCACACAGAGCAAACACCCCCACTTTTTAACCCATTATGGCCAAGGACATGGTTTAAGACATCCGTTCCGTGTGTCAAAGAATGGCTGGACATTGAGGAGTTGTGGCTAGACACTGATGTGTGGGCACTCGGAGCGGGGGTGGGGTTAGAGATTGACTTGGAATAAGAGATCAGTGGGGGGCTGCAACAGCCAGGAGGTGAGAGGCTGCTTTTTCTTTGGCAATCACTTGTAGCCAAGTAAGATTGCCTTCCATAAACATGGTTTTAACAGTGAGTCCATAAGTGACTGTGGAGGCCAATTCTGAATCCACACGTCCTTCCACAGTGCAGACACAGGTTCCTGGGCAGGAGTTGATCACGGTGAGGGTTTGCCAAGCGTGCCTTCCTCTTAGCGCATTTCTCCCTTTTGTCCTGAGTTTGAGTGTCTTCGAAACTCATGACACCTTTGGTAAAGGCTGTTCTCCAATTGGAGCGCTCACAGGCCAGTGTTTCCCAGTTGTCCGTGTTTATACTATATTTTTTGAGATTTGCCTTGAGAGTGTCTTTGAACTTCTTTTGTTGACCACCAACATTACATTTACCATTTTAAAGTTTGGAATAGAGTAGTTGCTTTGGAAGACGATAATCAGGCATCCGCACATGACCAGTCCAACGAAGCTGATGTTGGAGAATCATCACTTCGATACTGATGATCTTTGCTTCTTCCAGTACACTGGCATTAGTTTACCTGTCTTCCCAGGTGATGTGTAAATTTTTTCGGAGACATCATTGATGGAATCTTTCGAGGAGTTGGAGATGGTGTTTATAAGTGGTCCACGTTTCAGAAGCATACAATAGCTATATAAACATGCATTCTGGTTTCCCTCTGAATGTCCTGGTCCTCAAACACTAGGCAGGAGCCAGCAGGATTGGAGGGTGGAGGATTGGAGAATGAAGGATAGGTGCAGGAGGAGGAAGAGATTGGTCCAGCTGGTGGAAAGTCATAGGCTTCCAATCCTCCTCCACTTCCCCGCATCTCTCCTGCTCCATTGTCTCCCAGGACCAGAAGAGGACTGCAGTGAGAGGAGCAGTAGCATACAGGCGTAGTCTCTGCCTGCTTGCACACAGCTCAGGTGAGGAAGATACATAAGCTGAGGTTCGGAGCGGGGCCTCTCTTGCTGCAACTACCCCATTGGGTACACACCTAGGAGTAGCTGAGAGACGTGGGACTGATGGACATGCCGTTTCCTAACTCATTAGTCTATTTTGGACAGTAAATTCCTTTCTCTGGACATTTCTAGTCTGACAGCACTGTGGCAAATTCCCAGAACAACCTCATAGGGTCAATTCGTTGGTCCATCTTAGGTGTCATGGTAGGGACAACGTTCCTAGATGCCACCAGTGAGCCAGGGATCAAAGATCAAGTGTGGAACTGAACTCGCCACCAGTAGGGATGGGGGAGAAATGTGATTCAGTTCACATTTAAAAGTGAACTTACCTAATTCGCACTTTCTGATGCAATATGTGAACCAAAACCCAAACCCAACCATCCTTTGAGATTCACACTTCTACAAATTTTGCAAGGGAGTTCTCTAGCCAAGCAATGTGCAGCATATGTTAGGATAAAAGAGGCACATAAGTGCCTAAATTAGAGAAAATAACATACAAAAACTAACTGAATTAGGAAAACTGTTTTGCAAAAATGTGCATATTAGAAGAGATTCACACTAAGATAAACGGGTGAATTTTCATGAGGACCCATAAACTAATAATCCACAAACTGGTGTGGAGATATGGATTGGAAAAAATGAGAATCCAAAATGAATCCTATTAGGCTGCCACTAATCAGGCTGAGCCTCCTGACAAAACCTCTAGGCTGTTTGACTACAGTATTTGGGTAATTTCCTTCTGATAAGGACCCTTCCTCTTTAACCCAGCCCTAGAAATATTATTACGGAGCTTTGGATTTTCTTGGTCAGAGCTCTTAAGGCACAGAGCTTAACAAAACCTTACAGTATAAGGAGGCAGCTTCACAAGTGTGCAGTCTAAAACGTAGGCAAAAATTTGGTGAGAAATTCTTTTCAACCCATAAAGCCAAATGTCCATGTATTTAAAGGAAGAATCTTGGGTTTCAGAGCATGTTAAGAGTTCCTTGCAGGAGTTTTTGAAAGAGCACAGGTGCATTTTTGGACTCCCGATTTCGATGCTTCAAAGAAGCACAGAACTGAGGGTAAAGACTCACATTTTTATGGTGAATCATGAGACCAGTAAAAGCTGCCATCTTAATGGAGGTGGATTGAGACCAATGGCAAGGGAGACACACACTCTCTGTTGCAAGTGGCCTAGATATCCAGTTATAAATTTATTTAGAGGTTAATTCCACCTCCTTAAACGGTTGTGGATTTGCATTACAAAATACAGTAACTAGTTCAGGCTAGTTGACTATTGTGAAAACAGGATTACCCTGAGAATGTATATTCAGGATTAAAATCTAACATACTTGTCTATCAGGGCTCATTGCAGGGGTTATCAAATCCAAAGCACTTTAGGGGGCGCTGTTGGGCTAGATTGGAAATTGCAGTAGGCCAATATGGGTTTATCCGCTGTGGCAGTGTCTTCGCACCTGGAGCACATGAATCAGCCTCACTTGGTGGTGGCAACTGTAATTGCACAAGCTCTTCCCTGCTTCCTACGTTGTTTGGAAAGGTGGCAGCTGGGGGAGCTGCAGTGTGTCCTGCTGAAAAGCTTGCCACTGCTTGATTCCGCCCACCTTCTGTTCATCAACTGTAGTTATGGAGGGATTGTTGAACACGCAGTGCGGGGAAACAAGACCTAGTCTTGAGCTTCGCTTCTGGAGCTCAGTTTTGAGGGTTCCGTCTCAATAAGCACACCGAAACATGATTGGAAAATTCCATCCCGAAGGAGCTCAAACAAATGATAGAAGAACAGAGACAACGATTGAGAGTTGTTGAAAATTAGTGTTCACAAGGCTTCTATTCTGTGTCCAGGGCAGCTGTCTACCAGCTCCATCTGGTATACAGGCTGAGACCCTACCTGCCTGCAGACTGTCTCGCCAGAGTGGTGCATGCTCTGGTTATCTCCTGCTTGGACTACTGCAATGCGCTCTATGTGGGGCTACCTTTGAAGGTGACTCGGAAACTGCAACTAAGCCAGAATGCGGCAGCGAGACTGGTGACTGGGAGTGGCTGCCGAGACCATATAACACTGGTCCTGAAAGACCTACGTTGGCTCCCAGTACATTTATAAGCACAATTCAAAGTGTTGGTGCTGATCTTTAAAGTCCTAAATGGCCTCAACCCAGTATACCTGAAGGAGCATGTCCACCCCCATCGTTCAGCCCGGACACTGAGGTCCAGCTCAGAGGGCCTTCTGGCAGTTCCCTCACTGTGAGAAGTGAGGTTGCAGGGAACCAGGCAGAGGGCCTTCTTGGTAGTGGTGCCTGCCCTGTGGAACGCCTCCCATCAGATGTCAAGGCAATAAACAACTATCTTACTTTTAGAAGACATCTGAAGGCAGACCTGTTTAGGGAAGTTTTTAATGTTTGATGTTTTATCATGTTTTTAATCTGTTGGGAACTGCCCAGAGTGTCTGGGTAAACCCAGCCAGATGGGCGGGGTATATTATTATTATTATTATTATTATTATTATTATTATTATTATTATCATCATCATCTATTGAAGCATTGGGCTCAGTTGCACTACAATACCTGACAACAACAACAACAACAACAACCATTTATAATTTGTATCCCTCCCATCTGGCTGGGTCTCTCACTCTGGGCGGCTTCCAGCAAAGATTAAAATACAATAAAATGTCACCACTCTGCCTGCTGGCCTTACCAGAGGAGAGCAATTCAATTGGTTCCTGTTCTTCCCCTGCTTACAGATGAATATTCCCTCTCCAAAACACCTTTTTCTGGACCCCCATTTTCTGCCTTCCATTTGGGGGAGAATAGTGTTGATTGAGCGGCAACTAGACAGCTTCAAGCACCCCTGCATGTTGTCAGTTTCTTGAACTCATTCCGCCTTGGCTTGTAACCTAAAATATGGCACAGAGAAAGTGGCCATGACTGATGTGTCCCCCCCCCCGCCCCTGCACAGAGATCAATAGAGGAAATTGTACCTTATTGATCCTATTAGATCTCGCTGTGGCCTTTGATACTGTTGGCCATGTGGTGTTGGCATTATAACTGCAAGGCCAAGTGTGTGTTTATGGGTGGCCTTGCTGAGTTCTGGCAGGGAAATCCCAGAGGATGGCGATGACAAACGATTCATGCTGGACTCCCATCTTATTTTCCGTTCTGCTTAAGAGACGTAAGGAGCCTCCGGCATTCCCATTTGTTTTCATTTCTTTCACAAAGGAACAACTCTACCATTAGGCATGTTGAGGCAGGCAGTTCAGACACCGGATGCTGTCGGGTTGAGAGGGGAAACAGGAGTAATGTCAGGAGCTGGAATCAGGAGCACCTC
Organism: Zootoca vivipara; assembly: GCF_963506605.1. NCBI lineage: Eukaryota > Metazoa > Chordata > Lepidosauria > Squamata > Lacertidae > Zootoca > Zootoca vivipara. The sequence continues at coordinate 105,429,034 of NC_083277.1, forward strand.
AGCAGTGTGTCAGTGAAGTTAACTCTGTATTCAAAGAAACCTAAAACAGCTGCGTGATCACAGCAACACTTCCCAGTAGGTCTTGCCCCAGTGAAGCAGTTTTGAGGACTTCCCAGCGCTCTCTAAGACTCCTCCCCAGCAACCTGAGGCTGCTTTGTCTTGTCTCTCTTTGCTCCACCATCTTCAGTTCTCTCTGTGTTCTGAGAGATCAGGGGAGAGGGAAACAGGTCACAGGACAAGATGGAGACTCCCTGTCTTCTTCAGCAACCTGCCTCCACACTGCCTCCTGGCCCCTCTCCTCTCCAGCCTCTGCTTCCTCTTCTGGACTGCTGTCTGCCACAGCCTCTTCCTGCTCACTAAACCCTGTGACCTCTTCAGCTTCTGACACCTCCTCCTTCCAGTCTTCTCCCTCTGACCACTCTTTGTCATCCCACCACCAATCCCCTGGCTCTGAGCCTTCTTCCCCTGGGGGTTCCCCAGCTGGTGCCTCCCACCGCGCCTTGGCATTTGGCAAGTCCATGACAAGGGAGGTGCTGGAGTTGTGTGTGCCGTGTAGCCCTAAACTAGCCAGCTGTTGCCGTCAGCTGCAGTGGAGGATGCTGAAGTAAAATTACACTGCCAGGCTAGACGACTTCTGTACTTGGAATGAAAGTGGGCACCATCTTGTCCTTTGCTTTGGGCAGCAAAAGCTATTGGTGACAGGCGTCTGAGGATCCAACCCCCCCATGGTAGGTTGCCAGGAATGGATAAGACAAGGAAAGTTCTTACCAGTATTGTTTATTCAATATTCACAGAGTGGCTTAAAAATGCAGCTTCTTGTAATAAATATTATTATATATATAAAAAATGCAACCTTTTGGAGTAATGGTGTTGCTCTGAGTAGATCTCCACCCCCGTTCTCGCCTCCTTCCTCCTTCGTCAACAGCACCACCCACCTTACGGTTGCCGCTTAGGGCCATGTGTCTCCGAGCCCTTTGCTCTCTTACTTTCAATGCTCACTGGGTTCTGGGAGATGGTGGGTCTGGAATGCTTTCTAGTGATGACGTGTTAATCAGCTTCCCCAGCTCTGCCTCCCTCTCCCCCATTATTTCCCAACTTTCCCCCTCATCTGCCTCTGAGCTGTGACCTCCTGCAAACCACTGTTGTAAATCTATACTGTCTTCCTCTTCTCTGGAAGGGACAGGCTGGGGAGGCGGTCTCCACCATTCCTCCTCTGTCCAGTCTCTGTCGTTTGCCCGTGGCTTGGCTTGTTGAATAAGCAATAGGTTAAAATTGTCTCCGCTCTCCATCTGCCCTTGGCCAGTAACAGCTAACAACAGTTTTAAAATTATACTTCTCGTCTGCAAGATGCTGAGGCTCCATTTACATCTTGAGGCAGGTGGATTGGCTGTCATTGAGATCTCCTGCTGTGAGTGCTTGCCAGATGGAAACCCAGCCAGATGGACGGGATATAAATAAATTATTATTATTATTGCCAGGGTGGTGATCCACTTGTATGAGCAGGCGCATATGGAGGTTCCATCCCAATTAGAATTGCACCTGGGGATCCCTCTATTTCTTCCACTTTTCCTCCTCAAGCCTTAGTTGCACCTGGCCTGAACCATGTGGGCATCTTTTCCATGCAAGTGTTTTCAATGGGATTGCAGTCAGCATAACAGGTGATCTGCACTGAAGTTGGGTCTCCAGAGGGAATGCTTTGTACAACATCAGATAACACCTTTTGGTGTGCTCTCGGGGCCATCATGAGATCCTGCTGAGGAGATTCCAAGTTGATCTTGGTGCTTGTGATGAGACGGAGACTATCAGGTGTGCAGGGTTGGATGCAGGCCACTTAGGGCTTTGGGATGGCGGTCCTCAATAGTAACAACAACAACAAGAAAAACAACAACTTATTTATTTATACCCCGCCCATCTGGCTGGGTTTCCACGACCACTTTGGGCGGCTCCCAACAGAATATTAAAAACACGATAAAGCATCAAACATTAAAAACTTCCCTAAACATGACTGCCTTCAGATATCTTCATAAAGTCAGATAGTTGTTTATTTCCTTGACACCTGGTGAGAGGGAGTTCCACAGGGTGGGCGCCACCAACAAGGAGGCCCTCTGCCTGGTTCCCTGTAACCTCGCGGAAGGCTCTTGTAGCTGGATCTCAGTGTCTGGGCTGAACGATGGGGGTGGAGACACTCCTTCAGGTATACTGCACCGAGAAGAAGAAGAAGGAGGAGGAGGAGGAGGAGGAGGAGGAGGAAGAGGAGGAGTCTCAAAGCGGCTAACATTCTCCTTTCCCTTCCTCCCCCACAACAGACACCCTGTGAGGTAGGTGGGGCTGAGAGACTTCAGAGAAGTGTGACTAGCCCAAGGTCACCCAGCAGCTGCATGTGGAGGAGTGGAGACGCGAACCCGGCTCCCCAGATTACGAGTCCACCACTCTTAACCACTACACCACACGAGGCCGTTTAGGGCTTTAAAGGTCAGCATCAACACTTTGAATTGTGCTTGGAAACGTACTAGGAGCCAATGTAGGTCTTTCAGGACCAGTGTTATATGGTCTCGGCGGCCACTCCCAGTCACCAGTCTCGCTGCCGCATTCTGGATTAGTTGTAGTTTCCAGGTCACCTTCAAAGGTAGCCCCACATAGAGCGCATTGCAGTAGTCCAAGAGATCGATAGCCAGAGAGCATGCACCACTCTGGCAAGACAGTCTGCAGGCAGGTAGGGTCTCAGCCTGCATACAAGACAGCTGGTAGACAGCTGCCCTGGACACAGAATTGACCTGCACCTCCATGGACAGCTGTGAGTCTAAAATGACTCCCAGACTGCTCACCTGTCCTTCAGGGACACAGTTACCCCATTCAAGACCTGGGAGTCCTCCACACCTGCCCGCCCCCTGTCCCCTTGATCCATCTTTCTGCATCATCCACACTGACTGGCAGAAGCTCTCCAAGGTTTAAGATGGGGGGGGGGGGTATGTGTTTCTGTTTCTCCCAAATCTACCTGGAGATGCCAGAGATTGAACCTCAGACCTTCTGCATACAAGGCCATGGAGCTACGGCCTTTCCCCAAATGGGACACACAATGCTCCAACCTCCCCATCTTAACATAGCTGCCAAGTTATCAGGGGCGTAGCCAGGATCAAAACTAGGGGGGGGGCAAGCCATGGTCGTTCAGGGGCGGGGCCCCGAAGTGGGAACATGGGCGGGGCTACAGGGCCAGCTGGCCTGATGATATTGTGGCGGCGGCAGCGGCAGCGGCCACCTTGTGCTTCTGGGGCTGGCAGCATCGGCGGCTACCCTGCTTGGCTGGAGAGGACGGGAGGCTCGGGCAGGCGAGAGGGGGTGACAGGGCGGGCGAGGGCGAGGCAAGGCACGGCCGCAGACACGACGGCTCCAAGGCGTTGCTGCATATCAGCATAATATTTCAACCATGTTGTGGGTTCCAGCCCCACCTTAGGAATAAAAATTCCTGCATTGCAGGGGGTTGGACTAGATGACCGTTGTGGTCCCTTCCGACTACAATTCTATGATTCTATTGATATATAGCCATAGCATATGCATCATTCTGCTTTCTTGAATTGTCCTACTCCTAGGCATAGCAGCCAACTCCTAGAGGCCTAGGTGCATCTCTCCCCCCCCAATTACTGGTAAATACAGTGGTACCTCGGGTTACGAACGCGATCCGTTCCGGGTCGCAGTTCGTAACCCGAAAAGTTCGTAACCCGAAAAGGGCCCGAACCGCCGCTTTGCGCATGCGCAAAGCGCTATTTCCGCTATTTTTGCACTTTGCGCATGCGCAAAGGCGTGCGGCGCTTCTGCGCACGCGCGCACCGCGAAAATACTTCCAGGTTTGCAAAGTTCGTAACCCGGGTTGTTCGTAACCCGAGGTGTTCGCAACCCGAGGTACGACTGTACTGTATTTTAAAGAGTCACCCACCCCCATGTTGATGGGCTTTCTATGTGGGGCTTTTCTGCCCCCCCCGTATTTAATTAAGGATGGAAGAGGGAAGGAAGGAAGAAATAGAGAGAGGGATAACTCATATTTGTGGGTGCCTCTGGGTGATGCTGTGATGCTGGGTGATGCTGTGATGCAGTAAGAGGACGGGAGGGTCGGGCAGGCGAGAGGGGGTGGCAGGGCGGACGAGGGTGAGGGAAGGCACGGCCGCAGTCACGACAGCTCCGAGGTGTTGCTGCATATCAGCATAATATTTCAACCATGTCGTGGGTTCAAGCCCCACCTTGGGAAAAAGATCCTGCATTGCAGGGGGTTGGACTAGATGACCCTTGTGGTCCCTTCCGACTACAATTCCATGATTCTATTGATATATTATCACAGCATATGCATCAATCTGCTTTCTTGAATTGTCCTAGGCATAGCAGCCAACTCCTAGAGGCCTAGGTGCCGCCCCCCCAATTACTGGTAAATACTGTATTTTAAAGAGTCACCCCCCCATGTTGATGGGCTTTCTATGTGGGGCTTATCTGCCCCCCCCGTATTTTATTAAGGACGGAAGAGGGAGGGAAGGAAGGAAGAAATAGAGAGAGGGATAACTCACATTTGTGGGTGCCTCTGGGTGACGCTGTGATGCTGGAACTCTGCAGCAAGAGGAAGATACTGGTACGCCTGTACAGGAGCCTTGTAAGCAGCTTTCTCTCTGCTTGATTTACAGCAGGCACGTCCAACAGGTAGACTGTGATCTACCAGTAGATCACTGGATGTCTGTGGTAGATCACTGCTAGATCACTGGCACCCCTAAAAAAAGCTCACCCAAAATTTTCCTCCTCCCTAAAAAAAGCTGAACTATGACCTGAAGCCCTAAACAAAAATGGGCCTCCCTTCCTCCTAAAAGAAGCTCAACAGGTTTGACCTAAACTCAAAAAAACAGGGCTTCCCTTCCTTAAAAAAACTCAACAGCTTTGACCTGAACCCCCCAAAAGGGGGTAGATCACTCCCAGTTTTTAACTCTGTGAGTAGATCAGAGTCTCTTGGGAGGTGGCCACCCCTGATTTACAGTATACAGATGCAGGAGGAGGGGCAGACTGGAATACCTCTGCTTTTTATAAACATCACTGTGTCTATCAAAAGCTACAGCCCCCCCCTTTTCTTATTCATTTCCTTTTAGCCTTGCAGAGCCACCTTAGTCAATGCACCCTCATTAAATCGCCAATAGAACTCTTAATGCGATCCCTGAATGCTCATTAACAACTACCACTGAAGAACAATAGGGTGAATTGGTCAGCTATCAAACCTTGCCTGAAGGGATTTTCTGCTCCATTGTCTTAACTGCTTAAGTACCGCTAGCCACTTTGCTTTATTTATTTGATGTGTTTTTGTTACAGCTGTGTTCCCGCCCCCCCCCCCAGCAAGTGGAGAGCTGCTCTCACTAAAGCAAAGCCCTTTCCACTTCAGTTTTTGGAGGGGAAAAGTGCTGGTTATGGTCTGTAAAATACAATAATTTTTTGCTTCTAGGGGGGGCAGCTGCCCCCTCCTGCCCCCCCTGCCTACGCCCATGCAAGTTATCCCTTTTTTACAGGGATTTTCCCTTATGCTGAATAGGCTTCCTCGCGAGAAAAGGGAAAACTCGGCAGCTATGCCATCTTAAGAAGACAGAGCCCACTATTTTGCCCAGACTTAAGTCTTCCAAGCAGCCCCATGCAGTGCATGTTGACATTTTCTAGCCTCAAAAGTATAAAGGTGTAAATTACAGTTGTGCTGAGAGAAACAGTCATAAGATACTTGCCTGGGGAGTCGTGTTTCTTACATTCTTGCCTTCTGTCTTTGGAATGGCACAGCGAAATCCGTGTTTACTATTAGTACTAGATCAATAAATTATTCTCTGATTTCCACCTCTTCTTTCTGAATGAGATCGCTGCTTGCAAAATTAAAAGGACGCATTATTGCTGCTTTCCTCTAATTGCAGGGCATTTAGTAGCACCTTGCAATAAATCACTTTTCATCTAAGACATATTCTCCTCTATCCAGTAACAAATATAAATAAAAGTTTGTCCAATTAATCAAGCCACCCAGAGTGGTTGGGGGCAACCCAGTCAGATGGGCAGCATATATATAATTATTTTTATTAGTAATTATTAATTAGCTAAGAAGTTGGTTGCTTAAAAGAGGTACGATTTCATATATTTATATTTTTTGCTGAACTAGAAATTGATTAATGAAATATTCTGCATGTTAGCAGTTTATCTCAATTTCTCATTTGTTCTTTTGCCCTTCTGTAGTTGGGGGTCTCATATCCCAACAGTAGTTATAATCCCCCATGTGTGTGTGTGTGTGTGTGTGCGCGCGCATGCACATACACACACGCACAAAATAAGACCCTTGCGCCCCTTCCAGGATGCCAGGGGGAAAGGAAGCAGTAATATGAGAGTTTGGTGAATTCTCATTCCACAGAGCTGAGTTTGGGCAGGCAGCAGGCCATGAATAAATTCATAGACTTTCCCCTCTGCCGCACCAGCCCTCCCCCTCTCAGACGTGGACCTTACTGTCACAAGCCCATCTTACGACTAGCAATTCCCACATCTCTGGATGGGGGCGGAAAAGGGGGGGAGGGCTCTTCTTTTCAGAAGCCGAGACGGGAAGGCCCAGTGGGCTTGGGGATTTAGATGAGCGGGGCATGCAAAAAAGGGAATGGCTTAGTGACGCCACCTTTTGCACCTGTGCTTCTGATCCATCCATCATGGGCACCCCAGAGGCAGCTGGCCGGCAATTAGACATTCGCCGCCAAGCCTCACCCTGCCCTAAGAAAGACTGGTAGTGGCAAAAACCTTGAATTAAATTTGTATTTATGGTGTGGGCCCCCCCCCCCCATGCTACCGGCCAAGTGCCGTTGTCACTCTTCCTTTGCCAATGACCTTGTATGGATTGTGGCTGCCTGCCCCCTCCCCACATTTTTGGGTTTATTATTTGAAATCATTTGTCCGCAGTGGTATAAGAGGTCCATCTGTATTACTGAGGTTAGGATGAGGCTTGTAATTAAAGAGGGATGCTGTTGGTTTTGAACAGAGAATGAACAGAGTGCTTTGTAGCAGCCTCTTCATCAGCTTGCTTTAAGGACCTACGCTTGGCCCCAAATAACTGCTGGAATATGAATCCAAACACTGGTCACATTGCACCTGATTGAATAGTCATGGGGAAAACGACCAATGGAGGGGAGGACATGATAATACGATAGCAGTTTCCCCTTCCTGTCTGAGATTTGCAGACTTGGAAAATGGAAGTTGCGAAGAATTTGAGGAATAAGGTAAAGGTAAAGGACCCCTGGACGGTTAAGTCCAGTCAAAGGCGACTATGGGGTTGTGGCGCTCATCTCACTTTCAGGCCGAGGGAGCCGTCGTTTGCCCACAGACAGCTTTCCAGGTCATGTGGCCAGCAGGACTAAACTGCTTCTGGTGCAACGGAACACCATGACGGAAACCAGAGTGTACAGAAATGCCGTTTGCCTTCCTGCCGCAGCGGTACCTATTTATCTACTTGCATTGGCATGCTTTTGAACTGCTAGGTTGGCAGGAGCTAGGACAGAGCAACGGGAGCTCAACCCGTCACGGGGATTCGAACCGCCAACCTTCTGATGGGCAAGCCCAAGAGGCTCAGTGGTTTAGATCACAGCGCCACCCACATCCTCATTTGAGGAATATGAAGAGCCTCACATCACATCTAGAGGTGCAAACAGAGACAAATGGTTATGATTTCCCATTCTGCACAGCCAGCGCAGCAGTGAATTTCAGCGTCAGATAATTTAGAAAACTCTCTGGAGCAATGTTCATAACATGGCATGCTGACAATGGCTTCTAATGCCAAATTGGAATATGGAGCCTAGGAGCTTGTGTCTAGCCTTCAGCCACATTTGTAGAGGGGTATAAGTGGCTTCTGCTCAATCCTTCCAGGAATTGCCAACATGGAGTCCTCCCGATGTCAGTGTGCTCCAAAATCCCACCATTCCCAGCTGGCATGTCCAATGGTTGGGGATGATGGGAGTTGTTGTCCAAAACAACTGGAAGGAACCACAAGTGGCTGCCCCTATTTTAAATGACTGGGGGTTCAAATGGGAGTTCTGGGGCTTAAGCAGAGTGCTGGCATTCGCTCATCAAAGGTTGACCTAATCCTCAACATTTAATATTCGTAAAAGGCTCTAATATGTGCCAGGCATTGTACAAAAAGGAAGACAAAAGTAAAGGGCAATTGAAGGGAAAGTAGAAAGTTCCTGTTCCTTCCCCTTCCCTTTGTCTTTTATGGTTTCTGAACCACAGTTCTTCTCAGACCGCATCCAGTTTATTAATCAACATTTTGCATAATAATTCTAAAAATAATTGTTCAACTCAGATGAAAATGCAGACTAAAATATGAGATCTTAAGTACAGGGACAAAGTGTAGGAACTGGAGCGGGGCTTACATCTTTGTGTGGACAATAGCTAGCGAGCACCAGTGTTTGCCTTTTCTTCTCAGTTCTTCCCTTCTTTAAAATGGGAAGATTAATTCATTGGCCCAGAGTTGTTACGAGGATGGCCGAGAAAAGGACTGTAAGACATTTAGCATGCTGAAAGTGCTATAGGAATGATTAATAGGAATAATGAATGTATGCAAATGTAGCCATTTGCATAATGTACTCTAAAAATGGCAAATTAGCATAATTTTATTTGCTGGTCATGAGATTTTAAAAACTTTTAGTACGGGATCTTAGGCATGCTAGCCAAGGTCATTCCAAGCGTGGTGATTATTCTAGCTATCTATCCTGGCCTAGTGTTACTCAGCATACATCAGAATTGAGCAGGGATTTGAACCTGGGGCTCTCCAGTCCTGTCAATGACACTGCAGAAATATACAGAAATGGATAAAGCACCGTTCATTGACATCTTGGACCTTTCCAGGCAATCCAATCTTAATTCAATAAATGTCAATTTATTTATCCCTCATTTGTTGCAATATAGTCAGATATCTTCCTTTTAATTAGTGCTTCTATAGCAGAGATCACATTCCTTTGCATTCAGGTGACAGTATTTTCTTACTAGAAAACTGTCATTCTCCAGGCCTTCCCATGTACATCCCAGATCATATTCTCCCTCCCCTCACCGCATGCAACAATACAGTGGTACCTCGGGTTAAGAACTTAATTTGTTCTGGAGGTCTGTTCTTAACCTGAAACTGTTCTTAACCTGAGGTACCACTTTAGCTAATGGTGCCTCCTGCTGCTGCTGCGCCGCTGTGGCGCGATTTCTGTTCTCATCCTGAAGCAAAGTTCTTAACCCGAGGTACTATTTCTGGGTTCGCGGAGTCTGTAACGTGAAGCGTCTGTAACCCAAGGTACCACTGTACATACTTTCCCCTCTCTCTTAACTCCTTGTCTAAATTTCGCCTCAGTTTGACAATCTATATCAAGTACAGTGATACCTCAGTTTTCTAACGTAGGCCATTCGAGTTCCGAAATGTTCGAAAACCGAAAACTCAATACAGAAAACTCAAAACAGAAGCCGCGTGGCATGTTTGACTTCCGATGTGTGTTCGAAAACCATAGTACTTACTTCTGCACTTACGGTGTTCAAAAACCGAAACGTTTTCCAACGGAGACGTTCGAAAACTGAGGTACCACTGTATCTCTATCAGTACTGTAAACTCCTGAGGGCAGGGACCTGTCTTTTGCTTGTGTTACTTTGTGTGGCTGTGTACACAATATACCTTTAAAGTACATCCAAAGCACATTTTCCCCCTTCAAAAAATTCTGGGCTACTGTAGTTTGTTAAGGTTTGCTGGGAATTGTAACTCACCAACAAAAAGGAGGCAACACGTCGACCACTTCCACGGGCGAAATATATCTGTTTTTATCTTTGCAGAATACAACAACATGCGAGACAGTGATCCAAGGTAATCATACTGTTTCGGTTTGGTCTTCTTCAGTTTTTTAACTACAAAAAATAAATCAAATAAATATTATTAATTATGCCATACATCATATTAAGGCCAATGGCCAGTATGAACACGAGTCTATACAGTCCATAATATTTTAACATTGAAAAAATACCGGGAAATACAAAAATAAAACATACCTTAGCTTTTGTAAGCAATCTGCAAAACAGGGGTCATACACATAGGTAACCCCTGCTGCCTGAAGCAAGACTTAGAAAGCTTAATATACAGTTCCACCACAGGTAACACCCTAGTAATCAAGGCTATTGAAATTTTAAAGTAACATCCAACCTCAAGATCCTGAAAGTAATATAATTAGATGAAACAATTCAAATCTAACTCAGAGTTCAATCCTTCTGGATGGAGCGTTTTGAACATAAAAATAAATTGTGATTCTTTTTGTCTTAATAATTTTACATAATCGCGTTTAGCATTCCCCTTCCTCCTTTTAATTCACAATACGGTGTACAGCAAATCCGAGTCTGAATGATTGTTAGCTAAAAAATGCTCAACCAGGGGTGCTTCCTGAACTGCATTCCTAATGCGGGAGTCTGCAACACAGGGGTTGTTTCATGGGAATTGTAACTCGGCAAGGGGTAAACTACAGCACCCAGAATTCATTGAGCGAAAGAATGTGGTTTTTAAAGGCACAACCTTGCTATGTACAATGATGGTGCTTTCTCACTAAAATAGGGTGGTGAGTACCGACAGGACCGGAGCCAAAAAAAAAGAGCCAGTGAGAAGCAAGAGCGAAGCATCTTTATCCTTGAGACAACTGCGAGGTTGCATAAATACCCCCAAAAGAGCATCCATTCCCTGAAGCAGCCTAAAGAGGACTGTGCATGCTCAGTAACTGCAGAATAAGTGTCAGCTGCTGGGGGGACGGACAGAAAATTGGGGGGGGGGGACAGAATGCCCATCTTGAGCTTATTACAATCCATAGTCTTCTAGATCTAGAGGGAAAGCCTGGCTGGCTGGAGTCCTGAGCATTGACACAGATAGCACAATGTGTTCATTTGCCACCTGCTAAATGTAATGTGTGAACTTCCTCCCCTCCCCTGCCTCACCGTGTACAGCCTTGCATTTTTATGACAGGTGGATATTGCTCTGGGACCCTGTCTAAATGAAGGGTCAGGCTGATTTCTGGACCCTTCCAGGCTCCTGTGTGTTGCTGCCTGAGGCTCCACTTCTCAGTGACCCCTGCAGCTATTTGCCTCCTCTTTCTTCCCCTTGAAACACTCGCTACAAAGTTTGGGGCGGTGACATGCTACATACTTCTGAGAAGGAGGGCTGGAGTGTTGGAGGGACGGTGGCTGGCTCCTCATTATCTTGCCGGGATTATTGCTCGGGATCATAACACCGATACGTTGGGTCTGCCGGGAGTCTCCCCGTTGCCTTTCCCTTTCTAAAAGACCTGAGCGCTTTTAAATCAGTCCAGCGGAGGATTCGACAGACTCTCATAGCTCTGTGTGTTTTGAGTGGATGATGAGCAAAGTGACACAGTCAGAAGAATACAATCATATATATATATTAACTGGGCATTCAGGTATCGCGTTACGATGGCTGTGTAGCCACAATGAAGCTAATAAGAAGCAAGAGTGGGGTGTCATCATTCTGGGGGGAAACCTAAGGTTCTTAGAAATATATGTTTTTTTAAAAAAACTTTGGGAGAGGGAAATGCCTAATAACAGGGCAAAGAAAACAGCCCAATGGGCATTGAGCATGCTTAATGATGATGATGATGATGATGATGATGATAATAATAATAATAATAATAATAATAATAATAATAATTTATACCCCACCCATCTGACTGGGGTTCCCCAGCCACTCTGGGTGGCTCCCAACAGAATACAGTTGTACCTTGGTTCTTGAACAGAATCAGTTCCAGAAGTCCGTTTGACTTCCGAAACCATTCGAAAACCAAGGTACGCCTTCCGATTGGCTGCAGGAGCTTCCTGCACTCATTCGGAAGCTGCAGAAGCCGCATCAGACGTTCGGCTTCCAAAAAAAACGTTCGCAGACCAGCTCACTTCCGGGTTTGCAGAGTTCGGAAGCCAAAAGGCTCGAATCGCAAGGCATTCCAGAACCAAGGTACGACTGCATTAAAAACACGATAAAACATCAAACATTAAAAGCTTCCCTAAACAATGGCCTGAGAATACTGAGCACCTGGGGGAAGGGGTTGAAATTGGGAGAGGATGTGCGCTAAGGGGAATGGGATGGCGTATTCTGAAAGAAGGCATGGCTGTCATGCTGCAAAACTGAGCAAGCAGTTCTCTACGCTGGAACTTTTTGTTGCAGGTCCCACCTGTAAATACCAACTAGCACGACCTAGTGGGAAGTAAGAGCCAAAGCTACTGGGTTTTGTTCTCATTCATCCATGGAGCTGGGGTAATCATCATCATCATCATCACCATCATCATTTATTTATTTATTTATTTATACCCTGCCCAGCTGGCTGGGTTTCCCCAGCCACTCTGGGCAGCTCCCAATACAATATTAAAAACACAATTAAACTCCAAACATTTAAAAGCTTCCCTAAACAGGGGTAAAACCCATTGGAAGCTTCCTTATATTGAATCAGTATACTGCTCTGACTAGTTGTTGCTGTTTAGTCATTTAGTCGTGTCCGACTCTTCGTGACCCCATGAACCACAGCACGCCAGGCACTCCTGTCTTGCACTGCCTCCCTCAGTTTGGTCAGACTCATGTTAGTAGCTTTGAGAACACTGTCCAACCATCTCGTCCTCTGTCGTCCCCTTCTCCTAGTGTCCTCCATCTTTCCCAACATCAGGGTCTTTTCCAGGGAGTCTTCTCTTCTCATGAGGTGGCCAAAGTATTGGAGCCTCAGCTTCAGGATCTGTCCTTCCAGTGAGCACTCAGGGCTGATTTCCTTCAGAATGGATAGGTTTGATCTTCTTGCAGTCCATGGGACTCTCAAGAGTCTCCTCCAGCACCATAATTCAAAAGCATCAATTCTTTGGTGATCAGCCTTCTTTATGGTCCAGCTCTCACTTCCATACATCACTACTGGGAAAACCATAGCTTTAACTATACGGACCTTTAGTTTAGTTTAGCTCTGACTAGTAGCTACTTTCAAAGGTCTCAAGCAGAGGTCTTTCAGATCACCACATGTTTTTAAAGGGAAATTGAACCTTCGACCTTCTGCCATGCGGAGCGTGTGTTGTATTCCTCTGGAGCTACGCTCCTTCCCTCAAACAGATTGGGGAATCGGCATTCCTGGACTGCATCTTCAGCTCTCGGTGGTCAGCGGTTTCAGCATGCGTAAGTAACATGTAGTTGCCATCTAACACTTTCTCTGGCCGCTTGCGTGTGCGTGGGGCAAGAAAGGGAATGTTCCCTCTCTCTCAGAGCTCATGTTCAGGAAGGTCAAATGCTGGACAGTTCCCTTATGAGAAACAACCGCCAGAAGAAATGGAGCATGTAACCATTTTAAAGGATACTGTATTTTTCTACCTTAAACTTCAGTTAACAAACAAACAATCAAATCTCCAGCCCAAAAGGTCACTGTAACGCAGGTTACCAAATGCTAATGGACAGGCAACGGAGGAGACCTGTCGTCTTCATGCCACCTACTCATTGGCAGGAGCCCATTTCTGCTGCACAAGGCGGGCTCCCCACCCTCTGAGCTAGCAAGGCAACTGGGTTTCTATTTGTTGGAAAATCTGCATTCGAAATGACAAGAGAAACACCCCCTGCAGTCACCTGACCTTGGCTCATGTGGCGAAAACAGCTTGTGATGGAGCCACTGTGAAGCTGTCAAGAAGGGGGGGAGAGATGCTCAGGGTGTGGGATTCAAGCCACATAACACTCCCCGAGTTTAACATCATGTCCTCAAAGCCCCATGCTAGATTCATCCCTAGGCAGGAATGGGAATGCAAACATCCCAGGTCCCAGCCTTTTCCATAGCTGTCACTGGCTCCATAGGGTAGAATTTGCTGGGCTCCTGACAGTGCTGAAGACAGTTCTTTGTTTCCCCCTGCTATTGGAGCACAATGACCATGTACGGGGCCTTCTGCGTGGTGGCGCCAGCTTCAGAACTCACCCCAGGGACACTAGCCTGGCATCTAGCAGCACTCTCTCTCTCTCTCTCTCTGCACTAAGCGAAACCCTTTTTTCCCCCTATGCTGTTTAAATCTATTGACTTGTGATCTATTCCTATAAATCATGCTGTTTGTTGTGTTCTAATACCTAGTGTTATTGTTTTTGCTTATTGATTTCAATGTGATAGTTTTGATCTTTATTGTGTGCCGCCAGTGCTTTTCTTCTAGAAAAAAAAGTGCTGGTACTCACCATGAAGTTGTCACATTTGCTCCACTTTTAACCAGTGCTTTTCTTCTAGAAAAAAAAGGTGTCGGCCTGTGTACCTTTGAATAACCCCAGAAAAAAGCACCGTGGGCTTCCCAGTGAATTCCTGGATTGAATTTGCAAGCCCTCCCTCGCTCCTGCAGTGCTGTCATTTCTCACTTTGCATTGAGCCCCAAATAAACATGTGAAAGAGTTGGCGTGAGAATTAGATTTACATGATGTCCCAGATCTCTGATGTTAAGGGATGCATGAGGTTGCTCTCGCGGAGAGTCCTGAAATCTCAGAGCTCGGAAAGTCTGTACAGTCTCTTAGCTTTCAGGAAGGCGTACTTCAGGTTGGCGGAATCTACATTGGTTTTTGTGTGTGCTAGATTCCCAAAGTCCACTAGGTAGAGTAAAAGGCCAAGGGAGCCGGCGTTTGTCCACAGACAGCTTTCCGAGTCATGTGGCCAGCATGACCAAACCGCATGTGGTGCAACAGGACACCGTGACAGAAACCAGAGTGCACGGAAATGCCGCTTACCTTCCCAGCACAGCGGTACCTGTTTATCTACTTGCACTGGTGTGCTTTTGAACTGCTAGGTTGGCAGGACCTGGGGCAGAGCAACGGGAGCTCACCCCGCCACGGGGATTCGAACCGCCGACCTTCCAATCAGTAAACCCAAGAGGCTCAGTGCTTTAGACCACAGCCCCACCCGCACACATTCTGTGTAGTGTTTGCACAGTGGCTCAGTGGAGCCAACAGACACTTAGAATTACGGAAGGGTAGGCAGCATTTCTGAGTACGTATATGTTCAGCCCAGGAATTTGATTTCATTTCCAGAACTGAGCTCTCAGATCTTTCACACAAAAATCCACTCCTGGTTTCTAAGTTTTCTTCATTTCAGGAGAGGGGGTGTGTGTGTGGAAGAGTGGAAGATTTGTTGCTATACTTAATAAGCTTACCTACTTCAAATAATCCAGAGACCTAGCAGTATATCCTGATCTAGCCTTTGCCCACCCATGTTAGACTGCTAAGACCCTATTGTTCTCTGCCCTCAGAATTCAGAACAGAGGCCGTGCTTTCCAATTTTGCTCCCAGCGCACTCCGTTTCTCTTTTAGGAATGAAAACAGAAGCTAGGAATCTCTCTGGCTCCCCGAGTAAGAGATGCTCACTAAGCTTTTATTTCATCTGCTTCTTTGTGAATGTGAGTTAGTCAGGGCTGAGAGATCAGGTCCTGCCATCCCAATCTCCACCCCCCCTCCAAACACTATGGCGGGGGGGGGAGAGGGAGAGAATACAAATGGGCTAAGAAACCTCTTGGATATTATTAATAATGGGGAGGAAAAACCCACAGCCCGCTTTGCCATTGTTGGCCTTTGATTTCTGATCCCTCACTCTCCTCTCAAGAGACAGATGGTATAAAAATATTGAGGCTGGGAGTCTAATTTGTCACAAAACACAGGAAAACTACAGCTAGCCTTTTATCAAGCCGTTTCAATTCTGTTTTGAGGTCTGTATACTGCAATCACACCCTCTGGTTAGTGGAGAATTGAGAGCTCTGACTGGGATGCAAAGGGGACCGAGTTGCATATTTTGCTTTCCTTTAATTAACCTGCAGATTAAATTACATATTACAGTATTTCAATAAAGATGGTGGCCATTAAATGGACAATTTCTCATACACTGTCCATACTGGCCCCTTACACATAGTGTAAGACAATAAAAAGTCAGGTATTTGAATATATTTCGGCTACGAAATATAAAGAAGCTAGATTTCAAGGTGCCATCTCTTTATTTTTGCTTTGAAGAGTTCTGTGTAGGCTGAAAGCTTGCTTCAGGCATTTTGAAGGCTAGCTGTTCCAATAAAGGCATTGCTTCCGTTGCAGACAAATCCTTCACTGCTGGGGGAAATATCACCTTAAAGCATTATTGCTTGGATCAAGAGTGGCACGCAGTTTGTTTACAACACTAACACCCGAAACCCTTTCACGGGAAAGGGCAGTTCCACATTTTGCATGTGTACATGATCAATGAGCAATTGGATTGTTTGTACAGCGGCATCCATGTCCACCAAACCCTCTACAGAGTTTCATAAGCAAAAGAAACAGAAAAAAAGAAAGATTGTTCCTTGCCTCCCAAGGAACAGTGGAGAATAAGCAACAGAAGCAGGGAAGGGAGAGAAGGAAAGCAAGGGATGAATATGCAATCGGAGGAAGGTTACACCTAATTTGGGTTTAGTTGCAGTTGGGGGTGAGGATTAAGGGGTTCAATCAAAGCTTCTGGGGAAAGGTGAACTTCTGAGAAGGAATCTGAAGGTAACCATTGAAGGATGGAGCCCCAGGCATAAGGGACAGAAAGGAAGGATGGGTAGAAGTCACTTAAAAGAGCATAAGTCCTGTGAGCAGTTGAGGGTTGTAGAGCTGCATGGAAAGGTCACAGGCAAGGACATCCATCCAGTCGGTGCTTTTAGCCACAAAGACAGAATCTTGGACCAGGATATAAATCCACTTCCCTTCTCAGTCATTGTTTGGGTCCCTGCATCTTTCTTCTTGTGCGGCTTCTGTTAAATGTGACCCCCAGATGGGCTCTTTGCCACACACGCACACACACACCATCCCTCCATCCAGCCCATGTCAATCAAGGTTCTGGTTTCTAAGGGGCATGGTCAGGATCCGTCTGACTTCCTGTGCAACTGCACTGCTGTCTCTGAGAGCAGAAAGAGAGAGGCAAAGGAGGGTGCTTTGCTTAAGGATCAGAGTAAGGATGGATCAATAACAGGGCCTGGACCCGCTCCTCTCCAGCAGCAGGCAAAAGGTAAAAAAAAAAAGGTAAAGGACCCCTGGACAGTTAAGTTCAGTCAAAGGTGACTATGAGGTTGCGGCACTCATCTTGCTTTCAGGCCAAGGGAGCCGGTGTTTGTTCACAGGCAGCTTTCCGGGTCATGTGGCCAGCATGACTAAACTGCTTCTGGTGCACTGTGGGGCACTGTGATGGAAACCAGAGTGGACAGAAACACTGTTTACCGTTCCACCACAGCGGTACCTGTTTATCTACTTGCACTGGCATGCTTTCAAGCTGCTAAGTTGTCAGGAGCTGGGATATTGCAATGGGAGCTCACTCTATCGCGGAGATTCAAACCGCCGACCATCCAATTGGCAAACACAAGAGGCTCAGTGGTTTAGACCAGCACCAAGCACCCTGAGACTGCTCCAGAACTCACATTATATAATAACAGAATCATAGAACTGTAGAGTTGGAAGGGATCCTGAGGGTCATCTAGTCCAACCCCCTGAAATACTGGAATCCTTTGCCCGATGTGGGAGCTTGAACCCACAGCCCTGAGATTAAGAGTCTCATGCTCTACTGACTGAGCTCTCCCTGGTTGAGGGAAATAGTAGGCTACAAGATTTCTTGGCTAGTTCAAATTTTCATTTTGCTTGTAAAGGAATACATATTGTTTTCCCTCCCTCATTTGTGTTACTAAGAAAGCAATGGGGTACTTAAAATGCAATCCACCATATGTACAGTATATGTGTATTGGTGTGTTTGTGTCCCAGAGTTCTTTAGGCTCAGGGTCCCACAACCTGCTAATCGATGCATTCCTCAGAGAGACATGTAGCTCCTAGCTGACCGACCTTGCTGGTGGTACTGTGGTCTAAACCACTGAGCCTCTTGGGCTTGCCGATCGGAAGGTTGGCGGTTTGAATCCCCACGACAAAGTGAGCTTCCATTGCTCTGTCCCAGCTTCTGCCAACCAAGCAGTTCAAAAGCACACCACTGCAACTAGATAAATAAGGACCACTGTGGCAGGAAGGTAAAAGGCGTTTCCGTGTGCTCTGGTTTTCGTCACTGTGTCCTGTTGCTCCAGAAATGGTTTAGTCATGCTGGCCGCATGACCCGAAAAAGCTGTCTGTGGACAAACGCCGGCTCCCTTGGCCTGAAACCCCATAGTCGCCTTTGACTCGACTTAACCTTTATATATATATATATATATATATATATATATATATATATATATATATATATAAAACCTTTTTAGCAGTTTATGTGTATTGGTGTGTTTGTGTCCCAGGGTGTTTTAGGCTAAGGGTCCCACAAGCTGCTAATCGATGCATGCCTCAGAGAGACCTATAGCTCCTGGCTGGCTGGCCTTGCCTTTGGGAAGGAAATGCAGCCCTCTGGGACGAAGCTTCCAAGTGCGCTACGTAAAAAGAGACTTCTGGCATTTTCATATTTCATGCTGATCGTACAAAATTGATTTCTTGAAAGCAGAACCTGTGAGCTGTGTGCGAAATGAAGCCTTGATGCACATTCTCAGTCGTGTCCCATGTATTTGTTATGCACTTGTGTAAGGAATTTGCACGCAATCTCTTTTGTTGTGTGCATTTGCTGTACGTTGGGCGACAACTCCTGAGAATAGGAGACACATAGAAATGCACATGTTTTGTGTGCTTACGTTTTCAATTTGTAGGCTGCCTTTTGGTTGCAAGTGAACCCTGCCTGGGCTTCCGTAATTCTTGTACGTTATCTTCACAGCCGGCGCGCCAGAGTTTCCAACTAATGTGAAACTTGGCGAGGGATTGGATTTCTCACATCTTCCCCAGTTGTCAGAAGAGATATTTCCAATGAATCTGTATCTTGGCTGTGTTGTTTATGGCTCTGCCCTTTGCAGCTAATGGAGCAGACATAGGGACATGGGGAAACTGTCGCGCCTGCGACTTGCTTGCCGTGGGATTCAGCTGCCTCTCATCAGCGCTGGTGTTGTGTTAAAGGATTTCAACCCGATATCTGTCAGAGAAGGTGTCAGGAGGTCAGCCAGGACCCTTAGGGGATCCCCCTTGATAGCCTGCCCTGTCCTTAGGAATCATACACACTGGGTGCCCATTGTCATTGGGCAGAAACAAAATGCTTGCACCCTGCCCTAGAAGAGAGAGAAGCAGATGGGGGTCAGGAGAGCCAGTTGCTCGCTGGCGGCATTAACACAGAGAAGGGGCAAGGGTTCCCCAGCTGGTACAAAGCTTGGGCTCAGTGGCGGGAGTCAGGCAAAAATATCCGGAAATGTCTGATAAGCCAGCCCTTACCTCGAGATGACCTTTGGAGCCAACACCTGTACGCAGCTGTGAATCTTTGGGCCTTGTCCTCCTTTTTCACAGTTTGGGATTCTGTGCAGCAGGAGGAAAGTGTGTGTTTTCCGAGCAAGTTCCAGTATTGGGAGCGATTCTGAGTGAAAAATAAACTGCCTCCGAAGAATGATAACTAAAAGAATGTAAGAAAACAATGGTGTGTGTGTGTGTGTGTGTGTGTGTGTGTGTGTGTGTGTGTGTGTGTCCCCACAAATAATACAGGCACGAAGGGCGCGAATTCGGCCATGCATTAAAAAAAGTAAAGGTAAAGGACCCCTGACAGCAAATGACTCTGGGGTTGCAGCGCTCATCTCGCTTTACAGGCCGAGGGAGCCGGCGTTGGTCCGCAGACAGTTTTCCGGGTCATGTGGCCAGCATGACTAAGCCGCTTCTGGCGAAACCAGAGCAACACACGGAAAAGCTGTTTACCTTCCCGCTGGGGCGGTACCTATCTATCTACTTGCACTTTGATGTGCTTTTGAACTGCTAGGTCAGTTCCTGGGCCATGCATTAGTTAGTTGCATATGAATATCCAACAGATTATTGTTCTGCGATCACATTTCATGCAGAGATTGCTATATTTCCCCCCCTTTGCTTTTGTAGTTTTCTCTGTGGTGAGGGATCCAGGCTGTATCATGGGTTTAACAAAGATTATCAAAGATTACCAAGCTTAAAAAGTGCAAGAAGGCAAGTAAGGGTTGGATGAAGGGAAACCATCATATAAACCAGGGATGTGGAACTATAACTCTCATGATCCCTGGCTGGGGCTGATGGGAATTGGAATCCAACATCTGGAAGCCACAGGTTCCCCATCCTTGATATAAATGTACATTGCGCAGGTAGGTGCATCCATTCGGTGGATCTAATCTAGATTATTGCTGAGCAGAAGGCAAAGAGTCAGAGATTAAGGGAGAGATTGAGGTATTCGCCATTAGGAAGCTGGGCAGGATAATTTGGCGTAACTCAAGTTTCTCATGGCAAATGGTATATGAGCCACTGTGCACCTCTGCATAATGGGGAAAGGGTCCTTTCTGTAACCAGCTCAGCCTGGTCCCTTCTAGACCTGGGATGAAAAGGAAAGCACGCAGATCAGTTTTTGTACCCAGCACAAACACACCTAGCCTCGGGTGAAAGCCAGTACTCCATAGATCAGAAGAATAAAATTGAGCAGGTCCTGAGTGAAGATGAAGATGGATTTTGTCATGTTGTTGAGAGTGCTCACAGTCCCTGTATAGACTATAAGCATTCAAGCTTGTCCTTCTCCTTCCAGGCAGGCTTTCTACCTCCTTATTATATATTATATATTATATATTATTATTATTTATATATTATGTATTATTATATGTTTATTATATAACTTTTATATAAATTTTTATATTTATTGTTAATATATTTGATTTTTACGTATGCGTGTTTGTGTGTTCATTCTTCCTTGTGTGTTCATTCATCCTTCATCTCACACACCCCCCAAAGAAAATGAATGAAACTTTCATAAACAGTTAGAGAACTCATCTGGGGTGAGTCAGATGTAAGTAAGGATGTGGGTAATGTATCAAGTGCCAACCAAGAGACATCAGGCTTTTCTCAGGCAGCCTGGAAAGATTGCAACATCTTTCTCTTCCACAGAGCTTTCTCAAGGACCTTAAAATGTGTGTGAACGTATAATAATAATAATAATAATAATAATAATAATAATAATAATAATTTATACCCCACCCATCTGGCTGGGTTTCCCTAGCCACTCTGGGTGGCTCCCAACAGAATATTAAAAACATGATCAAACATTAAAAACAGGGCGGTCTCAAGCCGGTTGGGTGCCCTGGCGCTGAGGCGCGGAGATCGCTCCGGCGCCCCCGCCCTCGCAGCGTGCAGCACACCTTCCGCGCGGCTTTGCCGCGCAGCGCCCCCCCTGCCAGCCCGGCGCCCCATGCCACCGGGACTACACCTAGAGCCGGGGCTGATTAAAAAATTCCCTAAACAGGGCTGCCTTCAGATGTCTTTTAAAAGTCCGATAGTTGTTTATTTCCTTGGCATCTGATGGGAGGGCGTTCCACAGGGCGGGCGCCACTACCAATAAGACCCTCTGCCTGGTTCCCTGTAACCTCACTTCTCGCAGGGAGGGAACCGCTAGAAGGCCCTCGGAGCTGGACCTCAGTGTCCAGGCTGAACAATGCAGGTGTAGATGCTCCTTCAGGTATACTGGACTGAGGCAGTTTAGGGCTTTAAAGGTCAGCACTGACACTTTGAATTGTGCTTGGAAACGTACTGGGAGCCAATGTAGGTCTTTCAGGACCAGTGTTATATTGTCTCGGAGGCCACTCCCAGTCACCAGTCTAGCTGCTGCATTCTGGATTAGTTGTAGTTTCCGGGTCACCTTCAAAGGTAGCCCCACGTAGAGCGTATTGCAGTACTCCAAGCAGGAGATAACCAGAGCATGCACCACTCTGGCGAGACAGTCTGCAGGCAGGTAGGGTCTTGGTCTGCGTACCCTGTGTTCAAGGGAGCCCTGGTGCTTGTAATCTGTCTCCTTCCTTCCTGCCTGCCTGCCTGCCTGGTGGCATTCTGTCCTTTCAGCCCCAAACCCTCCAATTTGGAGACCCCGCAACCGGACCTCAATCTTCTGGAGGGAAACGCCGGCTGCCTCCTCCCTCCTCCCCTCCACCTCCCAGGGTCCAGCAAGTCTTCGCTTGAAGCGGGCGCCGTCTAGGAAACAGGGAGAGTCGTCTTCCTTGAGATGGGCCCATTCCCCCAGTAGGCCTGACGGGAAGCAAAGTAGCGGAACTTTCCCATTCGGAGGGCTAAACTGTGCCTCTTCCCTCTCAATTATTCTGTTGTGACGGGACCCGGAGACAAATTGGCATGTCAGAGGCAGCTGGAGTGGGTTTGGAAGGAGAATTGTGCAAATGAATACAGATGGGCTTCAGGCGGCTGGGCCGGCTCGCCATTTAATCCAGGGCATGTTTGCAATAAAACAAGCGCTTCCACGCCGGGGTCTAAATTGGATGAAAATTGTCCTTGAACGGCTACATAAACCAGGAACTGTTGGAGGGAGGGAGGGAGAGAGAGAGAGAGAGAGACAACAGGGAGGGGGCAAAGAAACACTGGTTGTTT